>NC_090324.1:15874308-16072141 GCF_040869045.1 Eurosta solidaginis
TAGCATATATCCTCCATATAACCGATTTTTCAGAAAAGGAGGATTTTTGTAATATCTTACTCAATTTAACAGATTGAAGCTTCAAACTTCACCATATACTTTCGTATATTGCACGTATTGTTGCCTGAAAAAATTGTTGAGATCGGTCGTATATATAGTATATATCCCCCACAACCGATTGTTCAGATAAGAAACTTCTCGTAATTACTGCCCTATTTTAAGAGCTAGAGGCTACAAATTTCAACGAATGCTTACGTTTATAGCATATATTATTGTCTGAAAAAATCATACAGATCGGTGGTATATATAGTATATATATGGTGGTATATATAGTATATATATACAACTAACACAACACTTGCCTATAAGTCAAACCGCACTTTGTCAACGATATTTACAAGAACAAAGTGTCCTGTAGATCTCAATCAACAAAACAACGTCATTTACGAAATTACTTGTAAAGGAAAACCAAACGAAGAATGCGGCAAAATATATATTGGCACAACAAAGCGTCCCTTAAGTGTTAGACTGGGCGAACATGAAGCGGATATAAGAAAAGAAAAGAACAGTACAGCGTTATCACAACACATAATATCAAGTGGACACTCAGCTGACTTTACTAATGCGAAGATTATTGACAGGGAACGGAAAGAAACAACAAGATACACTTTAAAAAGCCTGAGAATCATGGAAAAAAGAGAAAAGACTATTAACAAGAAAGAAGATACAGACAATATAGCATCTGCTTACATTACGTGTTTAGGAAAATAGTTTTTAGTATTGACGAGATTACCATAGCGTTAAGTTGGTATTGATTTACTGTCCATAAATGTTAATGTTTTTATGTTTTTCAAAAGTGTTGTATGTTCAAAGACAATAGTTTTAAATAATTTCAAAAGAGGAAAACCCCTCGGCAAGGTGCAATATTATAAGTTGGTTTTTCATGTATTATTATCTGTTTTTAGTTGATTTTTCATACGGATTTATCAAACTCAATAGAATTGTATGTAATTTAACATTTTTGTATTTTGTTGTTTGTAACAGATTTAACAAATAAACACATACCCCTGATGATGCTAAAAAGTTATTAGCGAAACGTTGGGTTAGAAAAGTGGAATAATTTAATTTTATTTCGCACTTAAAAACAAAAACTTAGGCCGGAAAAGCCTAATAATATACCTTCAGTACATATATATATTTTCGCAATTTTAGCCCCATTTTAACAGCTAGAAGCTTCAAATTTCACCGAACGCTTACGTATATGGCATATATTGTTGTCTGAAAAAATCATAGAGATCGGTTGTATATCTATATAGTATATATCTCATACAACCGATTGTTCAGATAAGAAACTTTTCGCATTTTCTGCCCTATTTTAACAGCTATAAGCTTCAAATTTCACCGATTGCTTACGTATATAGTATATATTGTTGTGTGATATATATAATATATATATGATGGTATATATAGTATATATATATTTTTTTTTTGCGATTTCGGCCCCATTTTAACAGCTAGAAGCTTCAAATATCACCAAATGCTTACGTGTATAGCATATATTGATGTCTGAAAAAATCATTGAGATCGGGTGTATACATAGTATATATCTCATACAACCGATTGTTCAGATAAGAAACTTTGCGCAATTTCTGCCCCGTTTTAACAGCTAGAAGCTTCAAATTTCACCAAATGCTTACGTATATAGCATATATTGTTGTCTGAAAAAATCAAAGAGATCGGTGGTATATATATTATATACTTCATACAACCTGTCATTTTTGCCCCTTTTTTACGGACAGAAGCTTCAAAATTCATCAAGTTTCATCAAATGGTTACGTTTACTTCATATATTTTTG
This sequence comes from Eurosta solidaginis, assembly GCF_040869045.1. NCBI lineage: Eukaryota > Metazoa > Arthropoda > Insecta > Diptera > Tephritidae > Eurosta > Eurosta solidaginis. The sequence goes on from NC_090324.1 coordinate 15,876,165, forward strand.
AAATACGTGATTCGTAGTCGTAGTTTTTACATGCAGACCACAAAAACGTGAAGCTTTGCATCCTCACACAAAGTACCTACCTATTTTTTATTTTTTATTTATCTTAAAAATCGTTTAGATATGTTCAAATTTCACCAAATGTTTACGTGTATAGCATATATTGTTGTCTGAAAAAATCACAGAGACTCGGACGGATCCCGAAAACCATCCAGAAATGATGCCGAAAGGGTTCCCAAATGATCCCGTATTAGTCGCGAAAAAGTCCCGAAATGACACCGAAGGGATTCCGGACGGATCCCGAAAACCATTCAGAAATAATGCCGGAAGAGCCCCCAAATGATCCCGAAAAATTCCCCAAATGACCTCGACGAGATCCCGGACAGATCCCGAAAACCATCCAGAAATGATGCCGGAAGAGCCCCAAATGATCCCGAAAAAGTCCCCAAATGACTCCGACGAGATCCGGGACGGATCCCGAAAACCATCCAGAAATGATGCCGAAAGGGTTCCCAAATGATCCCGTATTAGTCGCGAAAAAGTCCCGAAAGTACCCCGACGGGATCACGGACGGATCCCGAAAACCATCCAGAAATGATGCCGGAAGGGTCCCCAAATTATCGCGAAATAATCCCGAAATGATTCCGGAATAGTCCCGAAAAAGTCCCGAAATGACCCTGATGGGGCTCCGATAGGATCGCAAAAACTATCCAGAAATGATGCCGGAAAGGTCCTCAAATGATCTCCTAATAGTTCCGAAAAGACCCTGACGAGATCCCGAACGGATCCCGACAACTATCCAGAAATTATACCGAAAGGGCCCGCAAATTATCCCGTATTATTCGAGAAAAAGTCCCGAAATGACCCCGACGGGATGCCGGACGAATCCCAAAAACCATCCAGAAATAATGCCGGAAGGGACCCCAAATGATCCCGAAAAAGTCCCGCAATTATTCCGACGGGATCCTGAACGGATACCGAAAACCATGCAGAAGTGATGCCGAAAAGGTCCTCAAAAGATCACCTAATAGTCCCAAAATGACCCTGACGGCATCCTGGACATATCCCGAAATCCATCCAGAAATGATTTTGGGAGGGTCCCAAAATGATCCCGAAATATTCCCGGAAAAGTCCAGAAATTACCCTGACGGGTTACCGGACGAATCCTGAAAGCCATCCTTAAATGATCCCGAAAAAGTCCCGAAATGACCCTGACGGGATCCCGAAAGGATTCCGAGAACTATCCAGAAATGATATCGGAAAGGTCCTCAAATGATCCCCTAATAGTCCCGAAATGACCGTGACGGGATCCCGAACGGATCCCGACAACTATCCAGAAATGATGCCGAAAGGGTCTGCAAATGATCCTGTATTAGTCGAGAAAAAGTCCCGAAATGACCTCGACGGGATCCCGGACGAATCCCAAAAACCATCCAGAAATGATGCCGGTAAGTATGCCAAATGATCCGGAAATAGTCCCGAAATGACCTCGTCGGCATCCCGGACGGATCCCGAAAATTATCCAGAAATGATGCCGGAAAGGTCCCCAAATGATCCCCTAATAGTCCCGAAATTACCCTGATGGGATCCCGGACGGATCCCGAAAACCATCCAGAAATGATGCCGAAAGGGTTCCTAAATGATCCCGTATTAGTCGCGAAAAAGTCCCGAAATGACCCCGACGGGATTCCGGACGGATCCCGAAAACCATCCAGAAATAATGCCGGAAGAGCCCCCAAATGATCCCGAAAAATTCCCCAAATGACCTCGACGAGATCCCGGACGGATCCCGAAAACCATTCAGAAATGATGCCGGAAGAGTCCCCAAATGATCTCGAAAAAGTCCCCAAATGACTCCGACGAGATCCAGGACGGATCCCAAAAACCATCCAGAAATGATGCCGAAAGGGTTCCCAAATGATCCCGTATTAGTCGCGAAAAAGTCCCGAAATAACCCCAACGGGATCCCGGACGGATCCCGAAAAACATCCAGAAATGATGCCTAAAGGGACCCAAAATAACCCGGAAAAGTCCCGAAATTATCCCGGCAACCATCAAGAATTTATCTCTGGAAGGTACGCAAATGATCCCGAAAGTACCACGACGGGATCCCGGACGGATCCCGAAAACCATCAAAAGTAATTGCTCGAAGAGGACGTGGGACCCCCACCCCCCTTTCCATGTTCGTAAAAAATTTCGCCAGTAGACTATTGTCTCCGTCCCAAATTTCATCAAAATCCGTGTAGCCGTTCTGGCGTGATTCAGTCGCAAAGACGAAAAAATATAATAATTAAATTATAACTATTCCTAGGGGGCGGGGACCACGCCCCTTTTCAAAAATATATAGCTAGTAGTTCCTTCTAGACTATTGGCTATATGTGTGCAAAATTTCATTCAAATCGGTCCAGCCGTTCTTGCGTGATTGAGTCACAAAGACAAACGTCTGGACAAACATCCAAACATCCAAACATCCAAACTTTCCCATTTATAATATACTAGCCTTTACCCGCGGCCCCGTCCGCAAGGAGAAAATAAAATATATGTGCTATTCACGTTAGCCTGTTTATCAAGTTGTCTGTTTAAACATTTTTTCTGTCAATGTATTTTATTTTTTAATACAGTAAAAAAAAGAACTAACTGAGCTGATGGGCACGCTTACATGAATAGTACAATACACTTTTTTCGAATTAAAAAAAATACATTTTGTTTCTAAGTTAAATTAATTGATATGACAGGGGTGAAAGAATTACTACTCATAGAACAAAGGAGTGAAACTACAATTAGCTAAAACCAAAAAGAAGTTTTTAAATAAAAGCAGTGTTGCTTTTTCGGGTATTTAGTTGGTTAAAATATTACAAAAATTTTAATTATAGTTGTAATAGTTCGTTACAGGATTCATTTAAAAATAGAACGAAAAAGCTGTGATATATTAAAGATAAAATATACCGAATTTTAATTACGAATAATTTGCCGTAAATCCACGGCCATGTGTGCTGAATTACCGGTTTCGAAGAGACCTAAAATGATCCCGGAAGTGTCCCTAAATGACACCAAATAGTCACGAAATGATGCCGACGGGATCCTGGACAAATCTCGAAAACTATCCAGAAATGATGCCGGAAGGGTCCCAAAATAATCCCGAAGTAGTCACGAAAAGTCCCGAAATGACCCTGACGGGATCCCGGACGGATCCCGAAAACCATCCAGATTTGATTCCTGAACGGTCCGCAAATGATCCCGATATAGTCCGAAAAAGTCCCGAAAAAACTCTGACGGGATCCCGGACAAATCCCGAAAATCGCCCAGAAATTATCCCGGAGGAGTCCCAAAATGATTCCGAAATAGTAGTCACGAAAAAGGCCCGAAATGACCCTGACGGGATCCCGAAAACCATCCAGAAATGACTCTGGAGGGATCCCCAAATGATCCCGGAAAAGTCCACAAACCACCCAGAATTGATCTCTGAAGGTTCCGCAAATGATCCCGAAATAGTCCCGAAAGTCACGAAAAACTCAGACCCATCCCGAAAATCATGAAGAAATTATCCTGGAAGGGTCCCAAAATTACCCCGAAATAACTCCGACGGGATCCCGGACAGATCCCAAAAATCATCCAGAACTGAGCTCTGAAACGTCCGCAAATAATCCAGAAATAGTCCAGAAAAAGTCCCGAAAAAACTCCGTCGGGATACCGGACAGATCCCGAAAATCCCCCAGAAATTTTGCCGGAGGGGTCCCAAAATGATTCCGAAATAGTCCCGAAAAAGTCCCGAAATGACCTTGAGGGGATCCCAGACCGATACCGAAAACCATCCAGAATTTATCTCTAAAGGGTCCGCAATTTATCCCAGATAAAGTCGCGAAAAAACTACGAAGGGATCCCGAAAATCATAGAGAAATTATCCCAGAAGGGTCCCAAAATGATCCCGAAATAGTCCCGAAAAGGCGCGAAATAACCCTGAAACCACCCAGAAATGATCTTTAAGGGCAACTGACCCCGAAATAGTCGTGAAAGTCCCGAAATTACCCCGACGGGATCCCGAAAACCATCCAGAAATTATCCCTGAAGGATCCCCAAATGATCCAAGAACAGTCTCGAAATTCGCTGACATTTTCCAGAAAAAGTAAAAAAATAAACCCGACGGGATCTCGGACGGATCCCGAAAACAATCCAGAAATGATGCCGGTTGGTACCCCAAAATGATCCCGAAATAGGCCAGAAATGACCCCGTCGGGATCCCGGACGGATCCCCAAAAGTATACAGAAATGATGCTGGAAGGTGAAATGATCCCCTTAAAGAAAGATGAAAAATAAAATGATCCCCTTATAGTTCCGAAATGATCCTGACGGGATTCCCGACGGATCCCGGAAACTATCCAGAAATGATGCCGGAAAGGTTCCCAAGTTATCCCCAAATAGTCCCGAAATTACCCTGACGGTATCCCGTACGGATCACGAAAACCATCCGGAAATGATGGCGAAAGGGTCCCCAAATGATCCCGCATTAGTCGCGGGTTCCGAAATGACCCTGACGGGATCCCCGAAGGATCCCGGAAACTAATCAGAAATGATGCCGGAAAGGTTCCCAAGTTATCCCCAAATAGTCCCGAAATTACCCTGACGGTATCCCGGACGGATACCAAAAACCATCTAGAAAAGTGGCCGGAGGATACCCCAAATGATCCCGAAAAAGTCCTGAAATGATCCAGACGGGATCCCGGACGAATCCCGAAAACTATCCATCTAGGAACCCCAAATGATCCCGAAATAGTCCCGAAATTACCCCGCCGAGATCACGGGCGGATCCCGAAAAAGTCCTGAAATGACCCCGACGGGATCCCGTACGGATCCCGAAAATCATCCAGAAATGATGAAGGTAGGTACCCAAATGATTCCGAAATAGTCCCGAAATGATCCCGGACGGATCCCGAAAACCAACCAGAAATGATGCCGGTAGGTACCCCAAATGGTCCCGATATGACCCCGTCGGGATCCCGAAGGGATCCCTAAAACTATCCAGAAATTATGCCGGAAAGGTCCCCAAATAACCCCCTAATAGTCCCGAAATTACGCCGACGGAATCCCGGACGGATCCGGAAACTATCCAGAAATGATGCCGGAGGAGACCCCAAATGATCCCGCTAAAGTCCCAAAATGACCCCGACAGGATCCCGGACGGATTCCGTAAACCATCCAGAAATGATGTCGGAAGAGACCCCACATGATCCCGCAAAAGTCCCAAAATGAGACCCCACATGATCCCGCAAAAGTCCCAAAATGACCCCGACAGGATCCCGGACGGATCCCGAAAACCATCCAGAAATGATGCCGGGAGAGACCCCAAATGATCCCGCAAAAGTCCCAAAATGACCCCGACAGGATCCCGGACGGATCCCGTAAGCCATCCAGAAATGATGCCGGAGGAGACCCCAAATGATCCCGCTAAAGTCCCAAAATGACCCCGACAGGGTCCCGGACGGATCCCGTAAACCATCCAGAAATGATGCCGGAAGAGACCCCAAATGATCCCGCAAAAGTCCCAAAATGACCCCGACAGGATCCCGGACGGATCCCGTAAACCATCCAGAAATGATACCGGAAGAGACCCCAAATGATCCCGCAAAAGTCCCAAAATGACCCCGACAGGATCCCGGACGGATCCCGTAAACCATCCAGAAATGATGCCGGAAGAGACCCCAAATGATCCCGCAAAAGTCCCAAAATGACCCCGCCAGGATCCCGGACGGATCCCGTAAACCATCCAGAAATGATGCCGGAGGAGACCCCAAATGATCCCGCAAAAGTCTCAAAATGACCCCGACAGGATCCCGGACGGACCCCGAACACCATCCAGAAATGATGCTGGAAGAGACCCCAAATGATCCCGCAAAAGTCCCAAAATGACCCCGACAGGATCCCGGACGGATCCCGTAAACCATCCAGAAATGATGCCGGAAGAGACCCCAAATGATCCCGCAAAAGTCCCAAAATGACGCCGACGGGATCCCGGACGGATCCCGTAAACCATCCGGAAATGATGCCGAAAGGTTCCCCAAATGATCCTGTATTAGTCGAGAAAAAGTTCCGAAATGACCCCGACGGGATCCCGGATGGATCCCGAAAACCATCTAGAAATGATGCCGGAAGGTACCCCAAATGATGCCGTAATAGTCCCGAAATGACATCGACGAGATCCCGGACGGATCCCGAAAACCATCCAGAAATGATGCCGGAAGAGACCCCAAATGATCCCGCAAAAGTCACAAAATAACCCCGACAGGATCCCGGACGGATCCCGAAAACCATCCAGAAATGATGCCGGAATGGACCCCAAATGGTCCCGAAATGACACCGACGGGATCCCGGACGGATCCCGAAACCCATCCAGAAATGATGCCGGAAGAGACCCCAAATGATCCCGCCAAAGTCCCAAAATGACCCCGACAGGATCCCGGACGGATCCCGAAACCCATCCAGAAATGATGCCGGAATGGACCCAAATGGTCCCGTAATGACACCGACGGGATCCCGGACGGATCCCGTAAACCATCCAGAAATGATGCCGGAAGACACCCCTAATGATCCCGAAATAGCCCCAAAATTGTCCCGACGGGATCCCGGACGGATCCCTAAAACCATCCAGGAATGATAACGGAAAGGACCCAAACTGACCCCGAAAAAGTCCCGTAATGATCCCGGAAACCATCAAGAATTTATCTCTCGAAGGTACGCAAATGATCCCGAAAGTACCCCGACGGGATCCCGAACGGATCCCGAAAACCATCCAGAAATGATGCCGGAAGGGTCCCCAAATGATCGCGAAATAGTCCCGAAATGATTCCGGAATAGTCCCGAAAATGTCCCAAAATAACCCCGACGGGATCCCGGACGGATCCATAAAACTATACAGAAATGATCCCGGAAGGGTCCCAAAATGATCCCGAAATAGTCCCGAAAAGTCCCGAAATTACCCCGGCGTAATCCCGGCCGATCCCGAAAACCATCCAGAAATGATCCCGGAGGGTCTCGATATGACCCTTACGGGATTACAAATAAGGTGAAGCTAATTATAAAACCATGTTAGTAAGGCAGCAGGCGCATTGGAGCGAATAAAAAGTTACATAGAAACATACAGGTAAAGCTAATAAAAGCGTGCTAATAAAAACAATTGATGGAGGGCGGATGGCGGGAGTAGAGGAGAGGACCACTGATCGTTCCTCCAAAATTGTCTAGATCTCGTTCTGTATGTACCAGATACCAAAAACTATTGATTTAGGAGAAAATTTATATTGAGTTATAACAATTTATAGATTTTACACCAGAGGGTAGATAAAAGGGGGGGGGGGGGGCGGACGGAGGGTGTCACTGCTTACTTTGTAAGCACTCGACTTATTTGACCCCTTGAGTCTGTGATATTGGTGAAGGCCAGTATACGTAAAGTTATAATGTGTAAAAATTATGAAAAATAATTTCTCGAAGGGGTCGTGGGACCCCCACCCCTCTTTCCATGTTCGAAAAAAATTTCGCTAGTAGACTACTGTCTGTGTCCCAAATTTCATCAAAATCCGTGTAGCCATTCTGGCGTGATTCAGTCGCAAAGACGAAAAAATATAATAATTAAATTATAACTGTTCCTAGGGGGCGGGGACCACGCCCCGTTTGAAAAATATATAGCTAGTAGATCCTTCTAGACTATTGGCTATATGTGTGCAAAATTTCATCCAAATCGGTCCAGCCGTTCTTGCGTTATTGAGTCACAAAGACAAACGTCTGGACAAACATCCAAACATCCAAACATCCAAACATCCAAACTTTCAAACATCTCAACATCCAAACATCCAAACATCTTAACATCCAAACTTTCCCATTTATAATATATATATTAGATATATATTAGATTAGATATTAGATTAGATTAGATATTAGATACTTCATACAAACTGTCATTTTTGCCCCTTTTTTACGGATAGAAGCTTCAAAATTCATCAAGTTTCATCAAATAGTTACGTTTGCTTCATATATTTTTGAAATACGTGATTCGTAGTAATAGTTTTTACATGCAGACCACAAAAAACGTGAAGCTTTGCATCCTCACACAAAGTACCTACCTATTTTTATACCTTTCATGAAAATGAAATGGTATATTAATTTCGTCACGAAACCCAAAACTGTAAGTCCTTAAAGGAAAATAGATAGACCCACCATTAAGTATACCGAAATAATCAGAATGAAGAGCTGAGTTGATTTAGCCATGTCCGTCTGTCTGTCTGTCCGTCTGTCCGTCTGTCTGTTTGTATGCAAACTAGTCCCTCAATTTTTGAGATATCTTGATAAAATTTGGTGAGAATGTGTATTTGGGTGTCCGATTAGACATTTGTCGGAACTGGCCCGATCGGACCACTATAGCATATATCCTCCGTACAACCGATTTTTCAGAAAAGGAGGATTTTTGTAATATCTTACTCAATTTAACAGATTGAAGCTTCAAACTTCACCATATACTTTCGTATATTGCACATATTGTTGCCTGAAAAAATTGTTGAGATCGGTCGTATATATAGTATATATCCCCCACAACCGATTGTTCAGATAAGAAACTTCTCGTAATTACTGCCCTATTTTAAGAGCTAGAGGCTTCAAATTTCAACGAATGCTTACGTATATAGCATATATTGTTGTCTGAAAAAATCATAGAGATCGGTGGTATATATATTATATACTTCATATAAACTGTCATTTTGACCCCTTTTTTACGGCTAGAAGCTTCAAAATTCATCAAATTTCATCAAATAGTTACGTTTACGTCATATATTTTTGAAATACGTGATTCGTAGTCATAGTTTTTACATGCAGACCACAAAAAACGTGAAGCTTTGCATCCTCACACAGATTACCTACCTATTTTTATACCTTTCATGAAAATGAACTGGTATATTAATTTCGTCACGAAACCGAAAATTGTAAGTCCTTAAAGTAAAATAGATAGATCCACCATTAAGTATACCGAAATAATCAGGTTGAAGAGCTGAGTTGATTTAGCCATGTCCGTCTGTCCGTCTGTCTGTTTGTATGCAAACTAGTCCCTCAATTTTTAAGATATCTTGATAAAATTTGGTGAGCGGGTGTATTTGGGTGTCCGATTAGACATTTGTCGGAACCGACCGGATCGGACCACTATAGCATATATCCTCCATACAACCGTGTGAGGACCAAATAAATCCTCATTAATTTGGCCCACGCAAAACGACCCCACCACATATTTGACACGACATTAACACAAAAAGTGGCCACAAAAGGCTCTAGCAACACGACCAACCAACAAGTCTCAGCAACACAACGAGCGGTCGCAACATTCAATAGCATTACGGTGACCATGGCAACGCAACCATTTGAGCTAGCAACACCAAACACAACAGCCATAAAAGGAGCGACACAGCAGCACAGCAGGCAGTCAGCACGGAGCTGTGGTCGTGACCAGAGCTACTAGCGAAGTATATCCCTATTGCAGTTGACCTTCTCTATGCAATAGGAATCCACTTCCTAGGAGCGAGTCGTGGAACGGTGATTGCGGTTGACCTTCTCTACGCATCACCCCCAACGACCAAAGGCCACGCCACAGTAACGCGCAACCGCGACAGGTGACATCCGCTCACCTCCGTCAGTAGAAGTACGCCGGCAGAGGCCGCAACAGAGCGGCAATGCACGTAAACCAGCGCAGAGCGCGGCAGCAAAGCGCAGCAGAGGTCCGCCGACGCACAACGTAACCAGGGTTACGTCAACGCGGCGACGCATAGCGCAGCCAGGCTAAGCCAGCGCCAAGCGCGGCGGCAGAGCGCAGCAGAGGTACACCGACAGAGCATCGCCTCAGCAATACAAGTAAACGCCGACTTAGGGCGCGACAGAGTATCGCTCAGCAAACGCGAGTAGACGCCGACGCAAGGCGTGGCAGAGGATCACCCAGCAACCAGCAATACAAATAGACGCCGACGCAGGGCGCAGCAGAGTACTACAAGTACACGCCGACGTAAGGCGCGTCAAGGCACCGACGCCACATACCAACGGGATCCGTCTAACGGAACACGGCGACAGAGCATCGCCTCAGCAATACAAGTAGACGCCGACGTAAGGCGCGACAGAGCACCGCAGCAGAGAGAGACGCCGTCATAAGGCGCGTCAAGGCACCGACGCCACACACTAACGGGATCCGTCTAACGGAACACGGCGACAGAGCATCGCCTCAGCAATACAAGCAGACGCCGACGTAAAGCGCGACAGAGCACCGCAGCAGAGAGAGACGCCGTCATAAGGCGCGTCAAGACAACGACGTCACACACTAACGGGATCCGTCTAACGGAACACGGCGACAGAGCATCGCCTCAGCAATACAAGTAGACGCCGACGTAAGGCGCGACAGAGCACCGCAGCAGAGAGAGACGCCGTCATAAGGCGCGTCAAGGCACCGACGCCACATACTAACGGGACCCAGCTAACGGAATACGGCCGGACCGCTAAGGCCCGCCACCGCAACCAAGGATACCGCAAGATAATCCAAGTGAAATTGAAAATGAAGTATACAAACACGTTTTATTTTATATTATAGAATTTAGAACCAATAAAGAAAGTGAAGTTTTTATATTAAATCGATTTGCAAGGTGTCCCTTTAATACAAATTTATTGTAAACGAGCCCTGGGCACGGCGAGTATACCCCAGCAAATATCAAAGAAGCAACGGGGCACGAAAAAGCTTCGTTACAATTGGCGCCCGAGGAGGGACCCTGCAAATCGTACAACGTCAGAAGGAACATTCCTGACTAGAAACCTAACCGTAAAATGGCCGACCAGATTGATACCACGTGGTTAGACAACTTTCAAAGGAGCAGCTGATATCCATCGCACAGGAATTGGGTATTGAGCACACAGGCACCACCCGGGAGATCCGAAAGCGCATAGCAGCTCTGGCTTCGAAACCAAATGTTGACGCGGAAATACAGGAAAAATTTTTATCCATAGAAGCCGCTTATAAGGGAACGGACACGAGTGACTTAAATGAGGTTAAGACACCGATTCCGTCAAACGGAGGGGAAACCATGAACAACACAGATAGACCAGCAGAGCGAGACCAGTTCGCGTTTCCTCCCAGGAACACAGCACCCACACAACAGTACTTACCATCAGGAATAGCGGTACCACCCAACGGTACATCTCAGGCACCTCCCAGGAGTACAATACCCACACGACAGCACGTACCATCAGAAATTACGGCATCATCAACCGGCACATCTCAACCTACGCAACCGTAATTACCAGCGGGAATGACGGCAACAGCCATGAACTATACAGGCCAGGTAACTCAAGCACCGACCGTGGTGTTCGCGCCCATCATCGACCAGGTAAGAAAGTGGTCCGTAAAGTATGAAGGTGGACGGGACCCGTTAGCGTTCATCGAACGGTTAGAGGAGTTAGCCGAAGTATACGCGCTAAACGTGGACCTCCTGCCAAAAACCATGCCCGAGCTACTAGGGGGCGCCGCGCTACAATGGTACCGCAATAACAATGCGCACTGGGGAGAGTGGACAAGCTTCAAAAAGGATTTTTTACGTTTCTTCTTGCCAGTCAGGTATTTCGAGCGGCTCGACGACGACATACGCCAACGAAGGCAGCACAACAAGGAGAGGTATAAGGACTACGTACTAGGAATCCAGAGCTTGATGAGACACGCAGAGTACACCAGCGAACAGCGGCTGGAACGAATCTTCCGTAACAGCCACCCCGATTACCAACTTAACATCCGTCGGAGGGACTTCAGTAATCTCGCAGATCTCCTGATACTCGCCGAAGAATACGAGAACATACGCGAGGACTATCGAAGATCATCAGGCGGGCATCACCGCGAAGTTACGCGATACATCGCCAGTGACACAACCCGGGTGTCACCATCAAAACCTTAAACACAACCACCACCACCACCGAACCTAACGAACCGCACGCCTCCAAGCAATCAGAGATACGACCCCAACGGCGTATGCAGGAGATGCGGCGAACGAGGACATGACACCAATAGGTGCCGAAACCCACAGAAAATTTTTTGCTGGGAATGTGGCCGCAACGACATAAGAACCATCGAATGCTGCCGCCGACGTCAGGGAAAGGACAGAGGGCTCCCCGAAGAAGAAGGCGCCGTGAGCCCAAGGGACCTAGCGCCGAAACGGCAGTAACAATGTACCAAGAGCATGGTCGCCTCTACGCCGTAGCGAAGCTCGGCGCGGAATCAGCCGAGGCAGTCATCGACACAGGGGCATCAAGAAGTTTCGTCTCGAGCAGCTTAGCAGAACGGGTGGTGAACTCGGGAAGCGGAGAAATGGTGAGAGTGGCCACCAAAATAACGGTGGCAGACGGGACTAGCACTACCATCTTCGATGCCATAAGGACTGAGGTACGCCTCGGAGAAGTGTCACTCCACACAGTTTTACACGTCATGCCCGGAGCGATCGACGACATCATACTGGGCCTAGATACGCTAGGAAGCATGGGAGCCACCATATCATGTGGAGAAGGCCACCTCGTGCTAACCAGACCCCTTGCCCACCACACACCGAATCCGGGAGCCGCGCCAGAAACTATTCAGAGAACAACACCAGTAAGAACGAATATCGCCAGGTACGACAGCTCTGGGACTATTCCAAGTTCAATATCACCAAGAAAGAATATCGCCAGGTACGACAGCCCTGGGACTATTCAAAATCCAACATCATCAAGAAGGAATATCGCCAGGTACGACAGCCCTGGGACTATTCCAAGTTCAATATCACCAAGAAAGGATATCGCCAGGTACGACAACCCTGGGACTATCCAAAATTCAACATCATCAAGAACGGATATCGCCAGGTATGACAGGCCTGGCACTATTCAAAGTATACCATCAGCCAGAGCGGATATCGTCAGGTACGACAGCCCTGGGACTATTCAAAATTCAACATCATCAGGAACGGATATCGCCAGGTACGACAACCCTGGGACTATCCAAAATTCAACATCATCAAGAACGGATATCACCAGGTACGACAGCCCTGGGACTATCCAATGTACACCATCAGCCAGAACGGATATCGCCAGGTACGACAGCCCTGGGACTATTCAAAGTACGTCATCAAGAACGGATATCGCCAGGTACGACAACCCTGGGACTATCCAAAATTCAACATCATCAAGAACGGATATCGCCAGGTACGACAGCCCTGGGACTATTCAAAATTCAACATCATCAGGAACGGATAACGCCGGGTACGACACCCCTGGAGCCTCATCTGGAACCATTCAGAGTATAATAGCACCGAGCAGCAGTAACTTCAAGCACGACGGCATTATGCAAAACAACGACAACACGTGCTTTTGCTACGAATTTCTTTTCCAAAAAAAAAACAAAAAAAAAAAAACAAAAAAACCAACAACCTAAGATGGAGAGCCATAACGCCAAACTAAACAACAGCGTCAAGCGTATGCGCCAGCATTACGAGGAGGAGGAAGCAAAGCGCCCCAGGGTAGTACTGCCGGAAGGAGCTACCGGCGCCGACGTCAGCAACGCGCGTGGAACCACACGCACAAACACGTACGCTGACGTCGCACGCAACTGTACACCACCGAGCGCTACTGGCGCCGACGTCAGCAACACGCGTGCAACTAAGCGCGAAAACACGTACGCTGACGTCGCACGTATCATTACACCACCGAACACCACAGGCGGCGACGTCCACAACATGCGTGCAACTACACACGCAAACACGTACGCTGACGTCGCACGCACCATTACATCACCAAACAACAGCAGGCCACCAAGAGGTGATAATCGAGGCCCACGACGCGGATGGACCAACGCTAAATCAATTCCCGAAAATTGCAGAAAGCGTGCGAGACATTTTACGACGCATCGCCGAAGGCAAAGGACGATCCCGCGTAAAATTTCGCACACGGGAATACACCGTCACGGTGGTAAAAGGCAGGGCACGCATACGAATACGGGGCACCGAGGGCTAAATTTCTGAAGTGGGGGGGGGGGGGGGGGGGGGGAGTGTGAGGACCAAATAAATCCTCATTAATTTGGCCCACACAAAACGACCCCACAACATATTTGACACGACATTAACACAACAAGTGGCCACAAAAGGCTCTAGCAACACGACCAACCAACAAGTCTCAGCAACACAACGAGCGGTCGCAACATTCAACAGCAACACGGTGACCATGGCAAAGCAACCATTTGAGCTAGCAACACCAAACACAACAGCCATAAAAGGAGCGACACAGCAGCACAGCAGGCAGTCAGCACGGAGCTGTGGTCGTGACCAGAGCTACTAGCGAAGTATATCCCTATTGCAGTTGACCTTCTCTATGCAATAGGAATCCACTTCCTAGGAGCAAGTCGTGGAACGGTGATTGCGGTTGACCTTCTCTACGCATCACCCCCAACGACCAAAGGCCCCGCCACAGTAACGCGCAACCGCGACAGGTGACACCCGCTCACCTCCGTCAGTAGAAGTTCGCCGGCAGAGGCCGCAACAGAGCGGCAACGCACGTAAACCAGCAGTCATTCAGCACGGAGCTGTGGTCGTGACCAGAGCTACTAGCGAAGTATATCCCTATTGCAGTTGACCTTCTCTATGCAATAGGAATCCACTTCATAGGAGCGAGACGTGGAATGGTGATTGCGGTTGACCTTCTCTACGCATCACCCCCAACGACCAAAGGCCCCGCCACAGTAACGCGCAACCGCGACAGGTGACACCCGCTCACCTCCGTCAGTAGAAGTACGCTGGCAGAGGCCGCAACAGAGCGGCAACGCACGTAAACCAGCGCAGAGCGCGGCAGCAAAGCGCAGCAGAGGTCCGCCGACGCACAACGTAACCAGGGTAACCCAGCGCGAACCGCGGCAGCAGAGGTACGCCGACAGAGGTCACGTCAACGCGTCGACGCATAGCGCAGCCAGGCTAAGCCAGCGCCAAGCGCGGCGGCAGAGCGCAGCAGAGGTACACCGACAGAGATTCGCCTCAGCAATACAAGTAAACGCCGACGTAGGGCGCGACAGAGTATCGCCTAGCAAACGCGAGTAGACGCCGACGCAAGGCGTGGCAGAGGATCACCCAGCAACCAGCAATACAAATAGACGCCGACGCAGGGCGAAGCAGAGTAATACAAGCACACGCCGACGTAAGGCGCGTCAAGGCACCGACGCCACATTCTAACGGGATCCGTCTAACGGAACACGGCGACAGAGCATCGCCTCAGCAATACAAGTAGAAGCCGACGTAAGGCGCGACAGAGCACCGCAGCAGAGAGAGACGCCGTCATAAGGCGCGTCAAGGCACCGACGCCACACTAACGGGATTCATCTAACGGAACACGGCGACAGAGCATCGCCTCAGCAATACAAGCAGACGCCGGCGTAAGGCGCGACAGAGCACCGCAGCAGAGAGAGACGCCGTCATAAGGCGCGTCAAGGCACCGACGCCACATACTAACGGGACCCAGCTAACGGAATACGGCCGGACCGCTAAGGCCCGCCACCACAACCAAGGATACCGCAAGATAATCCAAGTGAAATTGAAAATGAAGTATACAAACACGTTTTATTTTATATTATAGAATTTAGAACCAATAAAGAAAGTGAAGTTTTTATATTAAATCGATTTGCAAGGTGCCCCTTTTATACAAATTTATTGTAAACGAACCCTGGGCACGGCGAGTATACCCCAGCAAATATCAAAGAAGCAACGGGGCACGAAAAAGCTTCGTTACAACCGATTTTTCAGAAAAAGAGAATTTTTGTAATATCTTACCCAATTTAATAGATTGAAGCTTCAAGCTTCACCATATACTTTCGTATATTGCACATATTGTTGCCTGAAAAAATTTATGAGATCGGTCGTATATATAGTATATATCCCCCACAACCGATTGTTCAGATAAGGAACTTTTCGTAATTACTGCCCTATTTTAAGAGCTAGAGGCTTCAAATTTCAACGAATGCTTACATATATAGCATATATTGTTATCTGAAAAAATCATAAAGAGCGGTGGCATATATAGTATATATATGGTGGTATACATTGTATATATATATAGTATATATATATATATTTTCGCAAATTTTAGCCCCATTTTAACAGCTAGAAGCTTCAAATTTCACCGAATACTTACGTATATAGCATATATTGTTGCCTGAAAAAATCATAGAGATCGGTTGTATATATAGTATATATCTCATACAACCGATTGTTCAGATAAGAAACTTTTCGCAATTTCTACCCCATTTTAACAGCTATAAGCTTCAAATTTCACCGATTGCTTACGTATATAGCATATATTGTTGTGTGAAAAAATCATAGAGATCGGTTGTATATATAGTATATATCTCATACAACCGATTGTTCAGATAAGAAACTTTTCGCAATTTCTACCCCATTTTAACAGCTATAAGCTTCAAATTTCACTGATTGCTTACGTATATAGCATATATTGTTGTCTGAAAAAATCATAGACATCGGTTGTATATATAGTATATATCTCATACAACCGATTGTTCAGATAAGAAACTTTTCGCAATTTCTACCCCATTTTAACAGCTATAAGCTTCAAATTTCACCGATTGCTTACGTATACAGTATGTATTGTTTTGTCAAAAAATCATAGAGATCGGTGATATATATAATATATATATGATGGTATATATAGTATATATATTTTTTTTTACGATTTCGGCCCCATTTTAACAGCTAGAAGCTTCAAATTTCACCAAATGCTTACGTGTATAGCATATATTGATGTCTGAAAAAATCATTGAGCTCGGTGGTATACATAGTATATATCTCGTACAACCGATTGTTCAGATAAGAAACTTTGCGCAATTTCTGCCCCGTTTTAACAGCTAGAAGCTTCAATTTTCACAAAATGCTTACGTATATAGCATATATTGTTGTCTGAAAAAATCATAGAGATCGGTGGTATATATATTATATACTTCATATAAACTGTCATTTTCACCCCTTTTTTAGGGCTAGAAGCTTCAAAATTCATCAAATTTCATCAAATAGTTACGTTTACGTCATATATTTTTGAAATACGAGATTCGTAGTCATAGTTTTTACATGCAGACCACAAAAAACGTGAAGCTTTGCATCCTCACACAGATTACCTACCTATTTTTTATTTTATATTTATCTTAAAAATCGTTTAGATATGTTCAAATTTCACCAAATGCTTACGTGTATAGCATATATTGTTGTCTGAGAAAATCATAGATAGTATATATCCCATACAACCGATTGTTCAGATAAGAAACTTTGCGCAATTTCTTCCCCATTTTAACAGCTAGAAGCTTCAAATTTCACCAAATGCTTAGCATATATTGTTGTCTGAAAAAATCGTTGAGATCGGTGGTATATATAATATATATCTCATACAACCGATTGTTCAGTTAAGAAACTTCGCGCAATTTCTGCCCCTTTTTAACAGCTAGACGCTTCAAATTTCACCATATGCTTACGTATATAGCATATATTTTTGTCTGAAAAAATCATAGAGATCGGTGGTATATATATTATATACCCCATATAAACTCTAATTTTTGCCCCTTTTTACGGCTAGAAGCTTCAAAATTCATCAAATTTCATCAAATAGTTACGTTTACGTCATATATTGTTGAAATACGTGATTCGTAGTCATAGTTTTTACACGCAGACCTCAAAAACCTGAAACTTTGCATCCTCACACAAATTACCTACCTGTTTTTTATTTTATATTTATCTTAAAAATCGTTAAGGTATGTAGATCTGTTCACTATATATTTCTTATCTTATACATCCGATTATTCGGAGATTACGAACGGGATAAGATTATTGTTAAGCCCCATTCATGAAAGGTATGAAGTCTTCGGCACAGCCGAAGACAGTCCCGTTCTTACTTGTTTATTTTTTATTTATCTTAAAAATCGTTTAGATATGTTCAAATTTCACCAACTGTTTACGTGTATAGCATATATTGTTGTCTGAAAAAATCATAGAGACCGGTGGTATATATAATCTCATACAACCGATTGTTCAGATAAGAAACTTTGTGCAATTTCTTCCCCATTTTAACAGCTAGAAGCTTCAAATTTCACCAAATGCTTACGTGTATAGTATATATTGCTGTCTCAAAAAATCATTGAGATCGGTGGTATATATAGTATATATCTCATACAACCGATTGTTCAGATAAGAAACTTTGCGCAATTTCTGCCACGTTTTAACAGCTAGAAGCTTCAAATTTCACCAAATGCTTACGTATATAGCATATATTTTTGTCTGAAAAACTCATAGAGATCGGTGGTACATATATTATATACCCCATATAAACTGTATTTTTTTCCCCCTTTTTTACGGCTAGAAGCTTCAAAATTCAAAACATTTCATCAAATAGTTACGTTTACGTCATATATTGTTGAAATACGTGATTCGTAGTCATAGTTTTTACACGCAGACCACAAAAAACTTGAAACTTTACATCCTCACACAAAGTACCTACCTATTTTTATACCTTTCATGAAAATGAAATGGTATATTAATTTCGTCACGAAACCGAAAATTGTTAGTCCTTAAAGGAAAATAGATAGACCCACCATTAAGTATACCGAAATAATCAGGTTGAAGAGCTGAGTTGATTTAGCCATGTCCGTCTGTCCGTCTGTCCGTCTGTCTGTTTGTATGCAAACTAGTCCCTCAATTTTTGAGATATCTTGATAAAATTTGGTGAGCGGGTGTATTTGGGTGTCCGATTAGACATTTGTCGGAACCGACCGGATCGGACCACTATAGCATATATCCTCCATACAACCGATTTTTCAGAAAAAGAGGATTTTTGTAATATCTTACCCAATTTAACAGATTGAAGCTTCAAACTTCACCACATACTTTCGTATATTGCACATATTGTTGCCTGAAAAAATTTATGAGATCGGTCGTATATATAGTATATATCCCCCACAACCGATTGTTCAGGTAAGGAACTTTTCGTAATTACTGCCCTATTTTAAGAGCTAGAGGCTTCAAATTTCAACGAATGCTTACGTATATAGCATATATTGTTGTCTAAAAAAATCATATAGATCGGTGGTATATATGGTATATATATGGTGGTATATATAGTATATATATAGTACATATATATATATATATTTTTAGCAAATTTTAGCCCCATTTTAACAGCTAGAAGCTTCAAATTTCACCGAATACTTACGTATATAGCATATATTGTTGTCTGAAAAAATCATAGAGATCGGTTGTATATATAGTATATATCTCATACAACCGATTGTTCAGATAAGAAACTTTTCGCAATTTCTACCCCATTTTAACAGCTATAAGCTTCAAATTTCACCGATTGCTTACGTATATAGCATATATTGTTGTCTGAAAAAATCATAGAGATCGGTTGTATATATAGTATATATCTCATACAACCGATTGTTCAGATAAGAAACTTTTCGCAATTTCTACCCCATTTTAACAGCTATAAGCTTCAAATTTCACTGATTGCTTACATATATAGCATATATTGTTGTCTGAAAAAATCATAGAGATCGGTTGTATATATAGTATATATCTGATACAACCGATTGTTCAGATAAGAAACTTTTCGCAATTTCTACCCCATTTTAACAGCTATAAGCTTCAAGTTTCACCGATTGCTTACGTATATAGTATGTATTGTTGTGTCAAAAAACCATAGAGATCGGTGATATATACAATATATATATGATGGTATATATAGTATATATATATAGTATATATATATTTTTTTTACGATTTCGGCCCCATTTTAACAGCTAGAAGCTTCAAATTTCACCAAATGCTTACGTGTATAGCATATATTGATGTCTGAAAAAATCATTGAGATCGGTGGTATACATAGTATATATCTCATACAACCGATTGTTCAGATAAGAAAATTTGCGCAATTTCTGCCCCGTTTTAACAGCTAGAAGCTTCAAATTTCACAAAATGCTTACGTATATAGCATATATTGTTGTCTGAAAAAATCATAGAGATCGGTGGTATATATATTATATACTTCATATAAACTGTCATTTTTACCCCTTTTTTACGGATAGAAGCTTCAAAATTCATCAAGTTTCATCAAATAGTTACGTTTACTTCATATATTTTTAAAATACGTGATTCGTAGTCGTAGTTTTTACATGCAGACCACAAAAAACGTGAAGCTTTGCATCCTCACACAAAGTACCTACCTATTTTTTATTTTATATTTATCTTAAAAATCGTTTAGATATGTTCAAATTTCACCAAATGTTTACATGTATAGCATATATTGTTGTCTGAAAAAATCATAGAGACCGGTGGTATATATAATCTCATACAACCGATTGTTCAGATAAGAAACTTTGTGCAATTTCTTCCCCATTTTAACAGCTAGAAGCTTCAAATTTCACCAAATGCTTACGTGTATAGTATATATTGCTGTCTCAAAAAATCATTGAGATCGGTGGTATATATAGTATATATCTCATACAACCGATTGTTCAGATAAGAAACTTTGCGCAATTTCTGCCACGTTTTAACAGCTAGAAGCTTCAAAGTTCACCAAATGCTTACGTATATAACATATATTTTTGTCTGAAAAACTCATAGAGATCGGTGGTACATATATTATATACCCCATATAAACTGTATTTTTTTTGCCCCTTTTTTACGGCTAGAAGCTTCAAAATTCAAAACATTTCGTAGTCATTGATTCGTAACATTGATTCGTAGTCATAGTTTTTACACGCAGACCACAAAAAAACCTGATACTTTGCATCCTCACACCAAGTACCTACCTATTTTTATACCTTTCATGAAAATGAAATGGTATATTAATTTCGTCACGAAACCCAAAATTGTAAGTCCTTAAAGGAAAATAGATAGACCCACCATTAAGTATACTGAAATAATCAGAATGACGAACTGAGGTGATTTAGCCATGTCCGTCTGTCTGTCTGTCCGTCTGTCCGTCTGTCTGCTTGTATGCAAACTAGTCCCTCAATTTTTGAGATATCTTGATAAAATTTGGTAAGCAGGTGTATTTGGGTGTCCGATTAGACATTTGTCGGAACCGGACCGATCGGACCACTATAGCATATATCCTCCATACAACCGATTTTTCAGAAAAAGAGGATTTTTGTAATATCTTACTCAATTTAACAGATTGAAGCTTCAAACTTCACCATATACTGTCGTATATTGCACATATTGTTGCCTGAAAAAAATTGATGAGATCGGTCGTATATATAGTATATATCCCCCACAACCGATTGTTCTGATAAGAAACTTCTCGTAATTACTGCCCTATTTAAGAGCTAGAGGCTTCAAATTTCAACGAATGCTTACGTATATAGCATATATTGTTGTCTGAAAAAATCATACAGATCGGTGGTATATATAGTATATATATGGTGGTATATATAGTAATATATATATAGTGTATATATAGTATATATATATAGTATATATATATATTATATATATATATTTTCGCAATTTTAGCCCCATTTTAACAGCTAGAAGCTTCAAATTTCACCGAACGTTTACGTATATGGCATATATTGTTGTCTGAAAAAATCATAGAGATCGGTTGTATATATAGTATATATCTCATACAACCGATTGTTCAGATAAGAAACTTTTCGCAATTTCTGCCCCATTTTAACAGCTATAAGCTTCAAATTTCACCGATTGCTTACGTATATAGTATATATTGTTGTGTCAAAAAATCATAGAGATCGGTGATATATATAATATATATATGATGGTATATATAGTATATATATAGTATATATATATTTTTTTTGCGATTTCGGCCCCATTTTAACAGCTAGAAGCTTCAAATTTCACCAAATGCTTACGTGTATAGCATATATTGATGTCTGAAAAATCATTGAGATCGGGTGTATACATAGTATATATCTCATACAACCGATTGTTCAGATAAGAAACTTTGCGCAATTTCTGCCCCGCTTTAACAGCTAGAAGCTTCAAATTTCACCAAATGCTTACGTATATAGCATATATTGTTGTCTGAAAAAATCATAGAGATCGGTGGTATATATATTATATACTTCATACAAACTGTCATTTTTGCCCCTTTTTTACGGATAGAAGCTTCAAAATTCATCAAGTTTCACCAATTGTTACGTTTACTTCATATATTTTTGAAATACGTGATTCGTAGTCGTAGTTTTCACATGCAGACCACAAAAAACGTGAAGCTTTGCATCCTCACACAAAGTACCTACCTATTTTTTATTTTATATTTATCTTAAAAATCGTTTAGATATGTTCAAATTTCACCAAATGTTTACGTGTATAGCAGATATTGTTGTCTGAAAAAATCATAGAGAGCGGTAGTATATATAATCTCATACAACCGATTGTTCAGATAAGAAACTTTGTGCAATTTCTTCCCCATTTTAACAGCTAGAAGCTTCAAATTTCACCAAATGCTTACGTGTATAGAATATATTGTTGTCTGAAAAAATCATTGAGATCGGTGGTATATATAGTATATATCTCATACAACCGATTGTTCAGATAAGAAACTTTGCGCAATTTCTGCCCCGTTTTAACAGCTAGAAGCTTCAAATTTCAGCAAATGCTTACGTGTATAGTATATATTGTTGTCTGAAAAAATCATAGAGATCGGTGGTACATATATTATATACCCCATATAAACTGTATTTTTTTGCCCCTTTTTTACGGCTAGAAGCTTCAAAATTCAAAACATTTCATCAAATAGTTTCGTTTACGTCATATATTGTTGAAATACGTGATTCGTAGTCATAGTTTTTACACGCAGACCACAAAAAACCTGAAACTTTGCATCCGCACACAAAGTACCTACCTATTTTTATACCTTTCATGAAAATGAAATGGTATATTAATTTCGTCACGAAACCCAAAATAGTAAGTCCTTAAAGGAAAATAGATAGACCCACCATTAAGTGTACCGAAATAATCAGAATGAAGAGCTGAGTTGATTTAGCCATGTCCGTCTGTCGGTCTGTCCGTCTGTCCTTCTGTCTGTTTGTATGCAAACTAGTCCCTCAATTTTTGAGATATCTTGATAAAATTTGGTGAGCAGGTGTATTTGGGTGTCCGATTAGACATTTGTCGGAACCGGCCCGATCGGACCACTATAGCATATATCCTCCATACAACCGATTTTTCAGAAAAAGAGGATTTTTGTAATATCTTACTCAATTTAACAGATTGAAGCTTCAAACTTCACCATGTACTTTCGTATATTGCACATATTGTTGCCTGAAAAAATTGATGAGATCGGTCGTATATATAGGATATATCCCCCACAACCGATTGTACAGATAAGAAACTTCTCGTAATTACTGCCCTATTTTAAGAGCTAGAGGCTTCAAATTTCATCGAATGCTTACGTATATAGCATATATTGTTGTCTGAAAAAATCATACAGATCGGTGGTATATGTAGTATATATCTCATACAACCGATTGTTCAGATAAGAAACTTTGCGCAATTTCTGCCCCGTTTTAACAGCTAGAAGCTTCAAATTTCACCAAATGCTTACGTATATAGCATATATTGTTGTGTGAAAAAATCATAGAGATCGGTGGTACATATATTATATACCCCATATAAACTGTATTTTTTTGCCCCTTTTTTACGGCTAGAAGCTTCAAAATTCAAAACATTTCATCAAATAGTTACGTTTACGTTTATTGTTGAAATACGTGATTCGTAGTCATAGTTTTTACACGCAGACCACAAAAAACCTGAAAATTTGC
This sequence comes from Eurosta solidaginis, assembly GCF_040869045.1. Taxonomy (NCBI): domain Eukaryota; kingdom Metazoa; phylum Arthropoda; class Insecta; order Diptera; family Tephritidae; genus Eurosta; species Eurosta solidaginis. Next base: position 15,900,007 of record NC_090324.1, read on the forward strand.
ATCCTCACACAAAGTACCTAGCTATTTTTTATTTTGTATTTATCTTAAAAATCGTTTAGGTATGTAGATCTGTTCACTAGATATTTCTTATCTTATACATCCGATTATTCGGAGATTACGAACGGGATAAGATTATTGTTCAGCCCCATTCATGAAAGATATAAAGTCTTCTACATAGCCGATGACAGTCCCGTCCTTACTTGTTTATTTTATATTTATCTTAAAAATCGTTTAGGTATGTAGATCTGTTCACTAGATATTTCTTATCTTATACATCCGATTATTCGGAGATTACGAACGGGATAAGATTATTGTTCAGCCCCATTCATGAAAGGTATGAAGTCTTCGGCAGAGCCGAAGGCAGTCCCGTCCTTACTTGTTTTTTCTTATAAATATTTTACCGGTTTGTTTTTTTGTTCGCGAACATTTTCAATTTTTGTTTTTTGAATTTTAAAAGCACTTTAGTTAAATTTATTTTAACTTTTCAATGTTTATTTCCTCTACTTTTAGCACTATATATACATATATGTATATGTATGTATATAACTTCGGTTTTTTGGATACGACCGGCGCGCAAATTTTTTGTATAAATTTTTCTTTGTCTTAATTTTTTTGCTTCAAACTTTATTTAAATTATTAGTATTCAAAATGGGTTTCGGCACCATGTAATTGCTCAGGGCAATTATTAAATATACTCTTTTTTGACTCGCACGAGATGATCGACCGCACGGGATTGGTAAGTATTTAAATAATTATAATTTGTGTTGATAGAATAAGAGATGTAGGTCCGTCCGTCCGTTAGCGCGATAACTTGAGTAAATATTGAAATATCTTCACCAAACTTGGTACACTAGCTTATCTGGACCCAGAATATATTGGTATTGAAAATGAGCGAAATCGGATGATAACCACGCCCTCCATTTATATATATAAAATTTTGGAAAACACAAAAAAACCTGATAATTTAGTAAATAATATACCTAGAATATTAAAGTTTGACACGTGGACTGATATTGAGACTCTTCATAAAAATTTTGAAAAATTTTTCAAAATGGGAGTGGCACCGCCCACTTGTGATAAAATCTATTTAACAAATATTTTTAATCATAAATCAAAAATCGTTAAACCTATCGTAACAAAATTCGGCAGAGAGGTTGCCTTTACTATAAGGAATGATTTGAAGAAAAATTAACGAAATCGGGTAAGAACCACGCCCACTTTTATATAAAAGATTTTAAAAAGGGTCGTGGACGAATAAAATAAGCTATATCTTAGCAAAAAAGAGCTTAATATCAATGGTATTTCATTTCCCAAGTGGATTTATAACAGTAAATATGAAAAACTTCAAATTTAAAAAAAATGGGCGTGACACCGCCCCTTTTATGACTAAGCAAGGGAGCCATACCTCGAAGAAAAATTAACGGATCGTAATAAAATTGGGTACACAAATTTTCCCTATAGCAGGAAATATTTCTAGGGAAAATGGACGAGATCGGTTAAAGACCACGCCCACTTTTATATAAAGATTTTTGTAAGGGTCGTGGACGAATAAAATAAGCTATATCTTTGCAAAAAAGAGCTTTATATCAATGGTATTTCATTTCTCAAGTGGATTTATAACAATAAATAGGAAAAACTTCAAATTAAAAAAAATGGACGTGGCACCGCCCCTTTTATGTCTAAGCAATTTTCTATGTTTCGGGAGCCATAACTCGAAGAAAAATTAACGAGATGGCGCATGGATCGAGATATTCACAAAAATCGTATTTGTGGTCCGATTTGGCTCATATTTGGAACACGTAATACATACAAGAATAGAAAGCGATCTATGAAAAAAATCGCCGCTAGGTGCCGCAGGGATCGAGATATTCACAAACATCTAATTTGTTGTCCGATTTCTCTCATATTTGGAATGCATAATACATACAAGAATATAAAGCGACCTGTGTAAAAAAAATCACCGCTAGGTGGCGCATGAATCGAGATATTCACAAAAATCGTACTTGTGGTCCGATTTGGCTCATATTTTGAGCACATAATACATGCATGAATAGAAAGCGACCTATGAAAAAAATCGCCGTATTGGGGGTCCGATTTGTCTCATATTTGGAAATCATATTTGACATACATAAATAGAAACTGCTTTAGTAAAAAAAAATCACGCTAGGTGTCGCAAAAATTGAGATATTCAAAAAACTCGTACCTGTCTGTCCGATTTGGCTCTTTGAACAAATATTATATACAGTCCGGTAGAAGTGATATCAAAATACTTTGGAGCACATAAGTTCAAAATTTCTGTAAATGTACAAAAGCGTGGTGGCAGCGGCGTGCACCCATGTAATTGTAAAAAAGTATAGGTTTAGGCAAAAGGAAGAGAATAAGAGCACAAGAAAACTTTCGTGAATAAATGGAATTACAAATGGTTTTTTTATTAACCGTATAGAAATACAACAAGTGTTAAGAAATTGTTTAACAAATGTTGTGGAAAATGGTATATAATAATAATTTTGAAAATTTACACTTACGTGAACGTGAGATTACGTGTACCTTTGCTGGCTGCTGGATTCATAGATACATACGTACTACCACTCACAGATGCCTGTGTGTATTACTGACCACAAGCGTATGTGGGTGGTAGTAAACTAAAGAAAAGTAATAAAAGGAAATTATGTTTCGAGGGGGGGGAGATATATTTAGGCCTGTGGCCTAAACATACCGGCCCCCTTGCCTTAAGCAACAAAAGAAAAAATGAAAAAAGGAATGCCACGTGATCGCACCGTAAGGCGCTGTAACGAAATAAGGCAGATGAGGACTGCCAGCACTGCACGCCAGACGGTTGATCTCACGTTTCGTTCTTCTGTGCAAAAAGAAAAGAATTTATTAAATATAAGTACGTGGTTTTGAATTCCGTGCAGTAATTACTTATTTGTAAGAAACGCTCCTATTTTTGGCAGGCTCCTCAGACTACCAGCTCGAATACGGTCGGTTGGGTTAGGAGACCGCAAACTGTTCTTGCTGGCGTTCCGCTCACCATCATTTCGGCGCATATATCTGCGCCGAGTGTAAGCCGAATTGGCGATGAGCGGTAGAAATGTGGGTCGGCCAGCCGCATGAATTGGAATGGAACGGCAATTCTCGGATCCACATTTGATGGCGGACTCAATCGATAGTGGCTTGCAACTATGATGGCTTGAGTGGTCAAGTGTGTGGACTGTAAATCGCGTACCAGCTCTGCATCAACGATAGTGCTGGTGGCGTTGGGATCAACAATGGCACGAACCAGGTGTAAATGTCCACGCGATTCGATGCGTACGATGACCGTCGGCGCAATGGGCACAAAAGGCCGCATGATGAGCGTTGGAGTAGCTTGAAGGAGTCGGCCAGTTCGGAAGCCTTCCAGCGTATCGCTCGATGGTACCCTTGCGTTTTGAGCGTCTGAAGAGTATGGCGACGATTTCCAGCGTGATGCTGCCGCCAATTGGTTTGTTGTTTTCGAATTTCGTTTACCTTCTTTCGCTCGTGCTGCAACAGCGGCCGGAAGCTACGTATCCTATTCTCGTTTGCCGACGGTCTTGTCTCCGCTTTCGCCTGCTCTTCTTCCGCTCTCGCTCGTTCTTCTTCCATCTCTTCTTCTTCCACCTGCTGAGCCCAGGATTTTGTCGGTCCCGCGAGGTTAATTGACAACGCGTCGTCGGACGTGTTGTCGTCGCCATTAGTGGTTGTGTTGTCACGTTCTGATTGACGCTCATCCAAGTGGAGCGTGGTGTGGTGCTTTTGCTGGCACCGCTTGCAGCGATATTTGCTGTTGCACTTGTCCACACGGTGAAAGGGCGACAGACAATTTGGACAGTATTTGCGCAGCAGCACGACCCGCAACCTCTCCTCCGGGAATTTTTTTCTATATTTGGCACAGAGTCGGAGACTATGGTCCCTGCCGCAGACCTGGCACGCGATGTCGAAACCCTTTGCGCCTCCCTCTGACTTGGCCAATAAGGTTTGGTAACGGGTCATGAGGTTGGCGGAATGTTGTTTGGGTGGCGTAAACCAATAAAATTATACCTAATATATTTTCGCAAAGAAAAAAAAAAATTTTTGAAATACAATTTAATTGAAATAAAAAATTAAAGGCCATAAGTAAATACATATGTGCGCAAAGAAACGAAGAAAAACGGATTTAGCACTCATCCATGAGATGTGGCTGGTGCTTTAGCGCATTTAGTACATTTTATAATTTGATTTGTGTCGGTAGATGTCGCCGACATATTTCTAAAATTTAGTTTAGATTTGTGGTGAACTTTGTTTTCACAACAAGTGGCCTGCCACCACACGAAACGGTTCGAAACCTGGCTGAAAAGTTTCCATCATTCAACATTGTTTTCGACGTGTATTGTCGCTAACGTTGAGATTCGTGGAATTAAGTATATATATATTTTTTTTTTTAAATCTCGACCAAATGATTGATTGATTGAGATATGCAGTGCGGATCTGTCGTGTGGCATGTTGTGCGCGATATGTCGTGCATGACTTGTAGTGCGCGAGATGATTGCGCATGAGGCCTAATGCTTATATTGCAATAATCATTGTGAATTCACAATGATTGCAATGCCTTGACTGTCTGAATTGGGTGTAGAGATTTTGACGTTTTCTACAATTTCTCACTTCCTGAATAAAAAAAATGTCATTGATTTAACACGCGGTGGTGAGTATAGTTCCTGTTCATATAGTAAAATTTGCTCATTTTAACCTTATTCCTTTCTTTTCATTAATCAATTTTGCTTTTGCATTTCAGGTTAAAATATTTCAATGAACAGGCATATCACGACTCTGACTAATATATGAGATATTAAAATTGAGACATCAAGCGATGTTATTGATGCTGTAAATTGCTCAATCCCTCAAGCCCAGTAATACTGCACATAAGGATCGTAGACAAGGTATAGATATATCTACAACCACTATCTACGCAGAACAGTATTTATGGTATAGAATATGAAAGTGAACAGCCAACTCAAAAACATTACAATCAAGAGCTTCAGTGTCATCTGAGTAGCGTTGAAAATGATTATTCCCCGTTTTCCAGTTTTGTTTGTAAGTATTTAGAAGCGAAAAATTGCGTGGACGTCGTAGCGTAAATTCTATCCAGCGATGAGTTTCGCGAGCTAATTGGAGTGCCACCTCCACCCCTTATGAGCATATTGTGGTGTATATTAACGTTGCCATGATGGTGCGCATACATCTCATTGATGAGGTTAAAGTGTGTTGCGTCATTCGTACCGTGTGGCGGCATATGCTTCTCCAATATAATATTACCATCTTGTATTTGCTGTTCAACGCCAGGTGATGAATTGGCCGACACCGTTGTTGAGCCATCTGATGAGACTGGCGAGTCGCCGCGTGTCATACGTTGAGTACCAATAAATACACTATCACTTGTTACTGCTTGTGCACGATCCTTCTTAGCCAATGCGTCTGTTGTGAGTGTGTTGGACGATGATGAAGTTTGAGTTAAGGCCATTGAAGGTACTGCTGCTGAAGCTAGTATAAGTAATTGTTGTGTACCACTTGTTACGCCACTTTGTTGTAGTAATTGTTGTGCTGTTTGCGATACTGAAATTGTATCAGTTGTTATTTGTGTATTGGAGGTGCTGGTCAATGGAAAACTTAGAAGAAATTGCACCCTCTACCATTGCTGATGACACAAAAATATTCGTCAATGGTTGTTGGGTTGGTATACATATTGATCCTGAACAATTGATGGCGACTTTAAGAAAACTGCGTCGTCAGATGGATATCATTGTTTCGGAAGTGTTAATGATTCGTGATATACGTGATCGTGAAATACGAATTTATACAGATGCTGGACGTATTTGTCGTCCGTTATCCGTATATTTTTATATTAACATGGTTTATGCAGCTCAAATAATCCTAGTTGACTTGCATTTTTTATGAGGTACTCGCTGCTTGTTTTGTGTTTATAAAACTACTGATTGTTGTCCGTTTAAAGAAGTGTACAGAGAGTTGCAAAATATTGAGGCGACTAACTTTTGTTTCGAGTCACAGCGGCCAGCTTTTCATGACGTAGAAAAGTTAGCTGTAAAAATGAATTATTATCCACCAACAGATATATTGACTGGTACTATGTTGGTACTGGTACTAGTTGTACTATGAAACCAATGAGGACCATATCAAAGAGGTTGTGAAGCATCTAAATGAGTTTAGGTTCAACATAATGATTACGTCTATACACAAATATGAGGGTGTGATTTATGACAAAAGAGAAAAATGGTTCGGAACAGAATATACAACTATTAAAATGCCACAGAAATGGCGTTACCTCTTGGGAAAAGTCTGAGCCAATCAGATTATTCTTGCCGAAACCAAATCGATTTATATCCGATGATTACCGTTTGCATTGGGCAAACCTGAGATACCCAGTGCCCTGAAGAAGATACTACAAACGGATGTTTGTGAATTATGGTTTAGACAGGACGACAAGTTCCTCTTGCCCGAGGCATATATGGATTTCTATTTTATATCACCGCTTTTACGGAAGGATCCCACAAACGATGCCCTTTGTGCACTCTATGAAAAGTTTTTAAGTTTCGTTTGAGTGAAGAACTTTATCCTGCGACCGTTGCAGGCCTTTCTTATCAGTTTTATACATCGGAAAGGGGGGGTTCGGTTGTTCATGATTTGCATCATACATTATCAGCCACGTTGGACTTGCTCTCATTTATAATTTAACAAACGCTTGAATCTAAAGACCGAAATAGTATGTGTCAGGTAGAACAAAATATTGAACTTACAGCTTGGATGTTCGTTGATATGCATTATAATGAAGACTATGCTTACAGGTTTATCAGCGTTATCATCATATTATTTCGCTAAATTCTTACACAATAAGTGGAGTGGAGATGAGCAACAAGTTGATGCAAACATTTTAAAGACCTCGGCATTGCGGCTTACAATCAAATAAAAAATTTGTAGTGAACGAAATTACGTTTAAAGGAGTTGAGGAACAGAAATCTTTCAAAGGTATATAATAAAAAAATATTGCATATATGTGACACGTATCGTGACTCTATATTAAGAAAAATGCCAAATTCGACACGCGTAGATTTATTTATATAATTGTTTTATGGCACAATGACAATGGTGGATATTGGGAGGCCGGTATGAAACTAGAATCGTGTTTAAAGCTTGTATAGGCGCTGAAGGAACGAATCCTGAAATTATAGGAAAGTAATGGCATTGCCTCCATTTAAGTCAGACAGGGACTTCATTTTCAATTGTAGCCGAATATGGCAATACTGTCCACGCCATTTTAGTTTCAATGAAAACATTAATTGAACGATTTAAATCACTTGGCAAGATTCTATAGAGACAGTATGCTTGTTAGTTATGCGATGCAATTGTTGCTGACTAAAGATTTGCCAATTAAGGTGTGTGTATAGGCGCTCACGTTACTACAAAATTCTATCGAGCATCTTCTTCCACCTAACGTGGCATTGTTTGTTGTTTGCCTTTGCATTGGTGGCACCAGTCGCTGCGCCAACATTGCGTCGCTGCCTTGTCATGCTGTGTTGTGTGTATACGATGGAGGCGTACGCAATTTGTTTTTCGCTGCTAATGTCGTTGAAGTTCTGTCTGTGTACAAACCAAATTAAGATATTGTTTTTTACAAAATATGCAATTTGCATAATTACAAATAGGAGCGCACATAGTACAGGTTTACAAGTAGGATATGTGTAAAAAAAAATGTCGCCTACCGGTCGCAAGGAGTATCCTTGGAACTGATTTATTTATTAAGGCAACTGTTATCCCTACAATAAGGTGAAAGCCAACCCCCTTTTTGTGGCAACTTCACGTATTGCAAATATGGATTCTTGTATGAATCGGCTTACGAAATATCACCAACGTTGAGGAGGGCGATTTTGTGTGTATGCATTGCATTCCATATTGTCCAACTATTTCCAAATTAGATTTGGAGCCATTTTAAATTATTTATTAGAAATCCAATAAAAGATGTTATGGCACATCTTCAATATCTTAATTTTCGGCTTTATTTATATTTGAATATTTTTAGAGTCGCTGGATATTCTGGTGAAGATATGAATAAATTTCTTTGGGGGTGTCATTGCTGCTTAAATTGTATACTAGGGCAGATAGTTTATCTGCGTTAGGGTGTGTTGGCCTCGTTCGGGGTGAACGAGAGCTGGGTTATTAGAGGAATGTGGACTGCTAAGGTTCAATCTCCTTGTCGTTGGGCGGAAGTAGTATCAATTTCGCGATTGGTCTCGTAATTTGTCCCTTCATTGTATGGACGTCAACAACACGTACACGTTTATAGGAATCTGGGTGTGTGTTGACGATTCTCCCCATTCTCCACTCGTTGGGTTGTAGGTTGTCCTCCTTTATGACCACTAGGTCCCCGGGTTTTAAGTTGGATGGTGGATGTTTCCACTTATACCGTTTCTGGATTTCGGTGAGATATTCCGATTTCCATCTTTTGCAAAATGTCTGAAGTAGGGCTTTCATCTTCTGCCATCGGTTGACAATTGAGGCAGGTTTTTCACTACAATCGAGTTCAGGTGGAGCTAAAAGATGTCCACCTACGAGAAAGTGGCCTGGAGTAAGCGGCTCCAAGTCGGAAGGGTCGTTGGATGAGGGACTGAGGGGCCTAGTTAGTACCATTGTCGGAGTAAACGTTTTTCGCACAGCCTCGTCTGAATACAAATCTGGCGAAGGCAGCTAGGACGGACCCGGTACTAAGGTCGTTTTTCGCTTCTAGATGGATGGCTTTCGTCGAAAAGCAGACGAACAGACAAACATATCCTTTTGAAATTCGACATCCCCTCCCTCGGTTGGATTTTACATCGAATGGTTCCGCGAAATCTACCCAAGGTAAAGGTGGTGCGCTCCTTTGGAAGGATTCCCTTAAGTTACGTTTGTGTCCGCTTCCTCTAAATAGTACAGACCTCCAGTACTGAGTGCGGATATGACGTAGCATCAGCTGGTTCCCTCCATGTAGGGTGGTCTTATGAGAGGATTGAACTAAAAGTCTGGATAACCTGCAAGTGTAAGGAAGGATAATGGAATGACTTTCGTATTGGACATGCCTTTGGATGCCCCAGTCCGCCCCCCCCCCCCCCAGTTCGAATAATGCCTTCTTCATCTCTATATGGGTCCAGGGGTAAAATGTCACTCTTACCATTTATCAGTTTCCCTGACTTCAAATTTGCGTACTCTTCTTGATAATATTGCCTTTGGCATATTGTTATCAATATTTGTGTTGTTTTTTCTATTTCGTCAGGGGCTATCGAATGAGAAGCCCTTTTAAAGGAGGCTTTAGTTGTTGGGTGCGTATTCTAGAAAAACCGAAGAATATGGGATATAACCCGCAAAGCCCTTGGTAGATCGGAAAACAAGAAGGTCCCAGCCACCACAAGGAATTTTTGATCAGATCCGAAGCGAGGAGGCCTCTGCTGCAAATCTGCAGGATTTGACGCAGAGTCTACATGCCGACATACATTTTCTCCAACTTTGTCGATGATTTTCGTTATTCGATGTGCCACAAACGTTGACCACGAACATGGTGGCTTTCGGATCCATGCCAGTACTATAGTCGAATCTGTCCAAAGGGTTACTTTAATATTGGAAAGTTTCATATTTTTTATGACAGACTCTATGATTTCTGCAGGTAGGACTGCGCCGCAGAGTTCCAGTCGTGGCAATGATACAGTTTTGACCGGGCTGCTCTCGTCTTGGCCATCAGCAAGTTGGTGAAAACTTGATCCTTGGTTTGTACCCTCAGGAAAACAGTGGCGCCATATGCTTTTTCCGAAGCATCGCTGAATCCATGTATTTCGATATTGTCCTCCAATGTCATGAATGATTGCCACCGATGTAAAGTAGTTTTAGACACCTCTTCATCCCAGCCTGTCCCTTCCAACCAAATATTTTACATCATTATCTTGGCTACAATTACGACTGGTGCCAGACAGCCAAGAGGGTCGAAAAGTTTTGCGATCGCAGAAAGTAATGACCTTTTTGTTACGGCATGGTTATTGTCAAAGGGTTTCGCTGTGAAGTAGAGTAGTCAAAATGGGCGTTCCACCTGATACCGAGTGCTTTTACCATGCTGGTGTTTTCAAACTCAAGAAAATCCTCGCTTAATAAGTGTTGCTTCGGTATACCCAGTAGAATTTTCTTGCAGTTGGACGTCCATTTTCGCAATGGGAAACCTGCCGATTGCAATGCCGATGTTATTTCGTCCATTGCCTTTATTGCAATTTCGACGCTGTGTCCACCGGCGAGTACGTCATCAACGTACATGCAATTTCTCAGGATATCTGCTGCCATTGGATGCGATGTCTCCACGTCATCAGCTAGTTGGTGCAGCGTCCGAATCGCAAGGTATGGAGCGAAATTAACCCCAAAGGTTACGGTTTTCAATTCTTAAATATTAATTGGGTTTTTGGGGCATTTGCGAAATATGATCCGCTGGTATTTTGTTTGGTCTTCATTGACCCATATCTGGCGGTACATTTTCTTTATGTCGCTGTTAAATACGTATCTGAACAGCCGCCAACGTAGTATAAGGATTTTTAGGTCGGAATGAAGAATCGGACCTGGATATAAGGCACCATTTAGACTTTTGCCATTAGTGGTAGGACAAGATAAAATTAAATACGAGTCTGACCTTTGGTGTTGTACTTCTCTCCTTTATAACAGCATGGTGATGGAGGAAGTAACAGTCGGATGAGTCTGGCGGGATATTACTGACCTGTTTCATATGCCCAAGGGTTTCGTACTCAGATACAACTCTATTGTATTCCGTTTGAAGGACTGGATTTTTAGCAAGTCGTGTCTCGTTGCGATAGAATTGAGAACACGCACTTCTCAATGAGGAGCCTAAGTTAAACTCTTTCCTAAAGGGTAAGGAAATTACGTATTTGCCATCGTTGTTCCGAACTGTTGTGGATTTGTATAGCTCCTCGCAGTAAGTGTCATCGTTATTGATGCTGCTTTTCTTTGGAATTTCCTCTATCTCCCAAAAAGCCGCCAGTTGTTTGTCTAAAGTGACCTCGTTGAAATATGAAACTAGGGTTTTATTTGTATCATCACCATCGGTACGGCCTGTGAGAATCCAGCCGAACACCGTTTACTGTGCTATTAATGTGTTTAGCATATCGTTTCTAATACCGCCTAGCATAATTTGGGGGTATATGTCTCCGCCCAGATCGACTGGCTCATTGACAAAAAATCTTTTGTCAGCCAGTACTAAGCCAGGGAATACTTGCTTAGTCATTGCGTTTATTTGGCAAGTTGGAAGATTCCCTGTTAAATGTGGTAAAACCAGAATGATCGTATTGATCTCGATTAATGTGTCCGTTGGTGACCTCAGTTGTATGTTGCACGCTTCTTTTACTTGTGCAGACATTGTGTTATTGATGCCCGAAACTTGGACATGCAGGTGTTTGGATGGCAGATTAATTCTGCGCTTGAGTTTCTCGGTAATGAATGAACATTCAGATCCCGAGTCTATTAGGGCTCTCGCCGAATAGTCAACACCATTAAAATGAATATTAACCTGAGCTGTCCCTAGTAATACACCTTTATTTGTATTAGCAAAACATGTTTTCACATTATTAATTGGAGCATTTTCTCTATCAGCATTGAGTCGTATTTGAGCTTCTCGTGACGTAGATGCTCCGATAGTGTCTGAAGTGTTTGTTGGTCTTGGCTGATTCGAAATATGAAGCAGCGTATGGTGTCTTAAATGACATGTGGCACAGTTCATTTGACTGGTGCACTTTGTTACCGAATGGCCAGCAGAAAGGAAGTTTATACTCCCACGGCTGCTCTTAATTTGTTCAAACCGTTTATTGGGTGTTAAAAGAAAAAACTTTTCACACTTTGAAATTCGATGTGCAGGACTTTTGCACATCTTACACGTAGGTTTGTCTACACTTGCACTTGCCTGATAGGACCCTAATTTTTTAGCAAATGTATCTGTTGTCGAACGAGATACTTGCGGCTTTGAGGTTTTGGAAACTCTATCTCCTCTCAAATCAGTCACGGTTTCTAGGGTTTGGAAACGATTGAATAAGAATCTATCCATATCATTGTTTTCAATTGTTTGTTCCAAGAGTGCCAGTGTAGTTTCTGGCAGTTTTGTGGAACATAGGTATGTTATAATTGCATCCCAGTTTGATATGTCTATATGATGACATTGAAGCGCCGAGATGCAATTATTTATTTCACGTTGCAGTTTCTTTATAGAGCTACCGCATTCACTCTCAACTGCTTTCAAACTAAAAATAATTTTTAATTGGGCTTTTACTAAGATACGTTTATTTTCGTATCTGTCACAAAGATTTTTTCCACGCTGTTTCGAAACCGTCCTTCGTTAAAGGACATCGTCCAACTATCTCTTTGGCCTCACCTTGAGTCTTTTGGTTTAAGTAATATAATTTTTCTACTGCTTCGAGGTTTTTGTCACGTATATATATAGCGGTGAACATGTCTCTAAACGAAGGCCAAGAAAGGTAATCTCCTTTGAAAACGTCCGTATCACACGGTGGCAGGCGCACGCGATATTCCCTATCTCCTGAGCTTTCTTCTTTCTTTTCAGCTTTCTCAAGCTTTTCCGAAAGTTCAGCCATCGCTGCCTGGCACTTGAGAAAGCTGAAGTATGTAACTTTATGCTTCTTTTTAATGGCCGACTGCTCTTTTACCTCGAGTTCTGAGGAGCTCAAGAGTTCTTCATATGTCTGCTTCGCCTTCTCCCATATCGATTTCAACTCCTCCTTTTGGACTAAGAAGTCGTATTTTGTAGGGTCTGAAGGGGAAATATCATTATAATCATTTTCAAACTCTGTCACTGCTTCTGGTTGGCGTATATATGTATCCATTATATCAGAAAATTTATTGAAATATTAATTAATTAATTGCCTTTGCAGAGAGTATTAAGTGAAAGTGAACTGAAATGAAGGACTGTGCTCGAGAGAGATTTCTTGGGGAAGTGGCCTCGAAGCTTGCGAGAAAGCTAGGAATTAATTTAAAGAATGTGCAAATGCGTGGTGGCAACGGCGCGCACCCACGTAATTGCAAATGAATGCTCTTAACTTGAGGAGCTATTAAGATATATTCACCAAACTTGGTACACTAGCTTATCTGGAACCAGAATAGATTGGTATTGAAAATGAGCGAAATCGGATGATAACCACGCCCACTTTTTATATATATAAAATTTTGGAAAACACAAAAAACCTGATAATTTAGTAAATAATACACCTTGAATGTTAAAGTTTGACATGTGGACTGATATTGAGACTCTTGATAAAAGTTTTGAAAAAATTTTCAAAATGGGCGTGGCACCGCCCACTTGTGATAAAATCTATTTTACAAATATTTTTAAACATAAATCAAAAATCGTTACACCTATCGTAACAAAATTCGGCAGAGAGGTTGCCTTTACTATAAGGAATGATTTGAAGAAAAATTAACGAAATCGGTTAAAGACCACGCCCACTTTTATATAAAAGATTTTAAAAAGGGTCGTGGACGAATAAAATAAGCTATATCTTAGCAAAAAAGAGCTTCATATCAATGGTATTTCATTTCCCAAGTGGATTTATAACAGTAAATAGGAAAAACTTCAAATATAAAAAAATGGGCGTGGCACCGCCCCTTTTATGACTAAGCAATTTTCTATGTTTCGGGAGCCATAACTCGAAGAAAAATTAACGGATCGTAATAAAATTGGGTACACAAATTTTCCCGATTGCAGGAAATATTTCTAGGGAAAATGGACGAGATCGATTAAAGACCACTCCCACTTTTATATAAAAGATTTTTGAAAGGGTCGTGGACGAATAAAATAAGCTATATCTTTGCAAAAAGGAGATTTATATCAATGGTATTTCATTTCTCGGTGGATTTATAACAATAAATAGGAAAAACTTCAAAGTAAAAAAAATGGGCGTGGCACCGCCTCTTTTATGACTAAACAATTTTCTAGACGAAAATAATAAGCTATATCTTAGCGAAAAAGAGCTTTGTGTTACTTTCTAAATTGAGTTATAACATTAAATTGGAAAACACTAAAATTTTTGAAAATGGGTGTGCCACCGCCCCTTTTATGACTAAGCAATTTTCTATGTTTCGGGAGCCATAACTCGAAGAAAAATTAACATATCGTAATGAAATTATGTACACAAATTTTCCCCATAGCACAAAATATTTCTAGTAAAAATGGACGGGATCGGTTAAAGACCACGCCCACTTTTATATAAAACAATTTTAAAAGAGTCGTAGACTAGAATAATAAGCTATAACTTAGCAAAAAATAGTTTTCAATCAATCATATTTCACTTAACAAGTTTTATTATAAGAGCAAATGGGGAGACATTTTTTTTAAACGTGCGGTCCCACGTGTTATGTAGAAAAGTAATTTATCTGAAATGAAATGTGCAATTGAAGCTCACGCTGAGTATATAATGTTCGGTTACACCCGAACTTAGACACCTCTACTTGTTTTAAAAAGCTTTGATAGGGCTTCTCGCGTCTGCAAATTATTTTTTAAAAACACTCTTGATATCAACGATCGACCAATACGAACAGTTATGCAGAAACGGGAAAAACTCGCCAACCAAGTGTTGAAACCGAGTACAAAGGCACAAAAAACTGGAAAAGAGCATAAGAGAAGTCATTACAGCCTTTTTTGAAAAAATACCGAAAATCGAAAGCCATTAGACGAGGGCAAATAAATCCAAAACATTCATTGAGGGAAGCAAAACAATTTCAAGCATTTATCGAGATTGTGTAGATGTATGCAAAGAAAAATTCAGCCATTTTGTACATATGAGTCGTTTATTTTGAAAGTGGTTTAATTCCAATTTTTTTTTTATATTGAGATATTTTAGGGTTTGTGTTTGATTTGTTTCAAAAATATTGTTAAAAGGTATTAATTTTTTGTATGGCTTTGTGACTTTATTATGTTAGAATATATAACGTAATACGTTTTGTGAACTTTACTAGAAAAATAAGCTGTGTTTCAGAACCTAAAATGGACTTAAACCACTTTCAAAATTAATAAAATGCCTTTTTTGTTTGTGAAAAGGAATAAATCCAATTATTTTCAAGAAGTTAAATAATAGGAATTCTAAATATTTTATGCTTGATTTAGATGAATATAGTACCTTTGAAATAAATAGGGAAGCTTTCAATTTAAATACGGATTTTTATTTATGTAATTAAAAAAATGTATTTTTATATTCGTTTTGCCGGGTCGAGGTCAATTAGAAAGAAAATTTATAGCACAATAGATACAAGCAGCCTAATTGTTTAGGATAAAATGGACTTAGGACAATTCTTTATCAGGCTTACAAAAGAGGCCAGCAATTTAAGACTTGTAAAGATAGTTGTCCCTAGGGGACAAATTGTTTAAAAATAATTATACTGCAGTAGGCAAATTTATAGAAGTATGTACCAGGGTTCTCAACAATTTAACAATCGCATTAACCCCAGAAGTTATGCATGTGACAAATGTCTACAAAATTAAAGAAATTCTTCATAAATATCATGACGATCTTATCTGGGGTAGCCACTCAGGAATAAATCACATGACAAACGAGATCAAGTAAAAATATAGCTGGAAAAATATGAGAAGTGACATAAAAAGTTATATAAAAAATTGCATCCACTCTAAGAAAAACAAAGTTAATAAAGATATAAAAGAGCCAATGGCTATAACGGATACACCTCCGAGAGCGTTTGACATAGTACAAGTCGATACAATTGATCCACTGCCAAAGACAGTAAATGGAAACGAACACGCAGTAACCATTGTATGTGATTTGACTAAAAATATGGTCATAATACCCGTTCAAAGCAAACACGCTTTAACGGTTGCTAAGGCGATAATCGAACACTTTATACTGATTTATGGTTGCATGAAACAAACAAGACGGATATGGGAAGCGAATATTTTATTTGAGGAATTATGCAAACTTTGAAAAATTGAGCATAAAACCTCAACACCCTACCATCATCAAACATTAGGTACGGTTGAACGCAGCCACAGAACATTCAATGAATATCTGCGCTCCTACATATCTATTGACAAAGACGATTGGGATGAATACCTTAAGTATTTTTCGTATTGTTACAATACAACCCAATCGATAATTCACGGTTATTGTCCTTTTGAATTAATTTTTGGAAAACCAGCCCAGACTTACGAATTTTTATAAGAAAACACAGTTAGCCCGGTATATAACCATGGTGCTTATGATAAGGAAATTAAATATAGGTTGCAACTAGCACAACAAAGAGCTAATAGATTTGTAAAAGAAGCTAAGAAAAAACAAAAATCTTATTATGATAGAAATAGTTACAGTAAAGAAATAAATATAGGAGATTTAGTACTAGTTAAAGGTGAAGCAGGACAGCAGTTGCCCTTTTCGGTTTCGCCAAAAACCAGTTCTTCGGAAATCGTAACTATTGAATATAACTTAGGTATCCTTAGACCTATTCAGTTAAAATCTAAATATACGGTATACTATAAGAATGTAAGTGGAATGCATACGAAATCATCGCAATTATATAGTAATGTCATTTCACATGAATATGATATAATTTGTTTGACGGAGCCGTGGTTGGCCAACAGTTTTTCATCTAATGAGTTTTTCGATAATTATTGTTATGCATATCGCAATAATCGTTGCGCAACCGGGCTTGAAAGGGGTGGTGGTGTCCTAATTGCGGTTAGATCTGATATATGTAGTACACAAATCGATATTGATTATAATAATAGTGACGTGGAACTAATCTGCATATGCGTTACGTTTACTTGTAATAAGAAAAAAATTTTTCTTTTTGGGTTTT
The DNA here is from genome assembly GCF_040869045.1 of Eurosta solidaginis. Taxonomy (NCBI): domain Eukaryota; kingdom Metazoa; phylum Arthropoda; class Insecta; order Diptera; family Tephritidae; genus Eurosta; species Eurosta solidaginis. Next base: position 15,916,900 of record NC_090324.1, read on the forward strand.
TTGCGATCAGTTCAATAATTTTTATTTTTTATGATTTGTAGGCTAGTCTGGTCTAATTTATGCTGGTGCAAATAAAACGATTAATTCACCTTACGCCCGACGTTTCGCTGAATACTTCAGCATCCTCAGGGGCAACACTATTTATTTTCAAATTAAATAAACAAACAAAAAATATTTTATGTTGAAAAGCACATACATATAAATTAACACAGTAGTTTTAAAGTAAACAAAATTTCTAAACTTACAACAATATCGGACAATATTAACATTTACTTATCAGTACCACATTGTGTGGTAGTCTTTGCACAACTAATTTGTTTTCTGTTTAGACAAAGCATGTATGCTGAGGCATTATTATCGCTATCTTCCTTCTTGTTCATGGTCCTTTCTCTGTTTTCTAAAATGTGCAAGCTTTACAAGGTATATCTCGTCATTTCTCTTTTCTCCTTATCAATAATTGTCGTGTTGGTAAAATCTGTTGTATGGCCATTGCTAATCATATGTTGTGATAGGGCTGTAATGGGTTTTTGTTTTTTTATGTAAAAAATAATTTTTCTTTTATCCTACATTCCACCAAGTAGTGACACTGCTATGTGTCAGAAGCATATAGATAATTTATGTCGAGTTGTCAATAATGCTAATCCGTCTGATGAAATTATATATTTAGGCGATTTCAATTTTAGTAATATATCTTGGTCTAATGATTGTAATACTTTACCTTCAAATATTAAATCCGTCATCGATATGCTAGTTGTTAGCAACTTATTTGCATATGACCTGAAACAACATAACTCTCAACCAAATAAGAATGGTAGGTTCCTAGATCTAATTTTTGGATCTGCTGATTTAAAAATGTCAAGCATGTAGTGTCCATTTCCAATTTTGGAAAATAGTTTTCACCATAGTGCTTTGGCTATCAATTTTGATTTTTATGATTTTTATAAAAAACCAGCCGATTTTGGAATATAATTATTTCAAGGCCGATAATGTGGCGATAAACCAGTCTTCTTAGCTCCTGATTGGACCTATCTTAACTTCTCCGGAAACCCGGAATCCTCCTATGCAATTTTTAGGAGGATACTTTTACTAGCCCTTTCGAGTTTCGTACCTTTAAAAAGTGAGGTCTTATTGAATAGGCCACCCTGGTTTAATCTAAAACTGAATAATCTTAAAAATAGAAAAACAAATTTTTGAGAAACATAGGAAGAGCTGTAAAGAAATTGATCGACTTAACTATATAAGACTTAAAAAGCAATTCGATTGCCTTAATAAGTGTCTATTTAAGCAATATATGCTTAAACTCGAATCAAAACTAAAATCAAATCTGTCCAGTTTCTGGTCGGTTATTAACTCCAAAAGAAAACCCATGGCTTTCCAACGACCATGGAGTCCAGTAATCCACAGGATGCCTGCAACATTTACAACTACAGACCGATTGTTAAACAGAGTACTCTGGAAAAAATATTCGACCACGTACTGCAACGCAAATTGTTCGATTACGTATGCAAGACTGTAGTGGAGTGCCAGCATGGATTTTTCCCATGTAGGTCAACTTCCACAAATTTAGCTTTAGTTACTAATGAAATTGTGGGTGCTTTAGAGAACTCTGACCAACTCGACGTCAACAACAACAACAACAACGTCATATACACAACAACAACAACAACGTCATTTACACTGACTTCTCCAAAGCATTTGACAAAGTTGATCATACTATTCTAGTACGCAATTTAGCCAAGTGTGGAATCAATGGAAACTTGTTGAAATTCTTCACGTGTTTTCTATCGAACAGAAAGCCCTATGTGGCAATTGGAGCCGACAAGTCATCTCTATATATTAACGCCTGGTCGGGTTTTCCGCAGGGTACCCATTGTGGCCCTCTATTATTCTTAATTTTCATAAATGATTTGCCCCAGCAATTCAAATTCGCAAAATGTTTGATGTTTGCGGACGATCAGTAATAGCTCTGACTGCACTAACTTGCAATCTGATCTGAACTCTTTTGCCGGTTGGTGCGCAGACAATAATTTATTTTTAAATACAAACAAATGCTGCGTTGTGTCTTATTCCAAAAAGACACCTGCGACATATTTCAACTACAAACTAAGAGATTAAATATTTGGGTGTAGTTTTTGACTCCAAACTCTCTTTTTCCAGTCATATTGACTTAATTGTTGCAAAGTCCTTTGCAATGGTTGGGTTCATTAGATGAAAACCAGTGATTTTAAGGACCCTATGACGTTGAAGGCACTTTATATCTCCTTGGTCAGAAGTCCCCTGGAATATTGTTCTATAATATGGAATCCTTTCTATGAATCTAACTCCTATAAAATTGAGAGAGTTCAAAAAATTTTTACGAAAATTGCTTTACGGATGCTTCACTGGCCAGACGGCCTACCATCGTATACCAGCAAGCGCAAATTGCTTGGTCTTCAGGCTTAGAAAATATAAACGAAAATAAGAAAATAATAATTCAAAAAATAGGCTTAAATACTATAAAATTAAATAAACAATATAGTTTGACAACAGAACCTAATTGCAATAGCATAATTGCAATAGCAAACACCTGAATAAATAAAAGCATTCCCCACTTCTCATAATCTACATTAAGTACACATAACATAAGATGTACACATGAAAAAAAAACAAATGTAAAAGAAATCAAAAAGAACATAAACCTTCTTTGAATTACAATTATGTCATAAAATATTGGCACACGCCAAATGAATAAACAAAACAATAATATGTTCAGATTCAAAAGTTAATTGTGTCACTTGAATAGTCAAACATGGTTGGTGCACAAACTATGTATGATTATTCTTGGTAACGACAGATTTTCATCATAAGTATTGGTTCGAATGAATGAGAGCATATATCTGTGGCTACGTGTGATATATCTAAGTTCGTGTGTTGGCCGCAATGTTGCAATGACTGTCGCAACAGCACAATGGCAACATTGCTGATGGCGTAGCAACATTGCAGTCAAGACACGAACTAAATATATCTGTGTAGGTGTTAGTTTGTGTAAGCGTTTAAGTGTATAAATGTATGAGTGTGTGGATGAGTAAATGAAAATACGGGAAAACCGAAAAATATTTTGTCACGTATAGGTAAAAATTTTCCGTTCTAAGTAACGTTCTCTGCCACGGCAGTGGCTATAAAAGGGCATACCGTTAGGCAACGGGCAAAGTATTATTTTATCTGTGCCAGTGCGTGTAAGTGCAAAGCGTAAAAATCTTTTAAATACACAAAGTTTTCAATGCGTGGCTTTGATCGATTGAAATTCAAAATCCAAAAGTTTTATTCAGCGTGTGCGCGCCGAAAAGTTTTTTGCGAAACGTGAAGCATAAAAACGCAGGAAGGCCAAGGATATCCGGCCAATCACCAAGCGTGTTCCGACGCAAGAGAGTAGCAGAAGCACCAGGGCACTCCCTTTTGGAAAGAACCCACTGGGCACAGATTGAAAATTGCGGTTTGCGGTCTAAAGGCCAAATCGGCAACACAACTACTACAACATCACAACATATTCTAATTTTCACCGGCACACCACGGATTGAACAATTACACATATTGGCCTTCCTAGACGGCACAAAACGGATACACCAAGACCACATATTTTTTATAGACGGCACACCATTTGCTTTCACCAGGCACCGCACATAGTTCTTTTATTTTGGCATCGGCGGCGCAACACCAACAACAGGTACGATACCTTTCACTGCTGACAATTACAATCACCACCTGCGACACAGGCAGTAGCAGCAATAACACTTTTACTATTGGCGGTCACATATTTTATTAGCAATATATCGCCACAACAACAACAACAACAACACCAACTACAACCGACCAGTTCCACAGAATTAATTGTTACCAGCTCGTTCAGCCTCTAGAGGCCAGCAACCAAATCACCAAGAATAGGGCAAGGTTATTAAAATATACGCAGGTTATACACACGTGAGGACTTAGCGAAAACAACACGGCCAACAGCAAGAGCAGTTTAAAGGCGGTATTGGCGGAGATCATCAACAACACAAACAAACCAGAATTAATCATCGAATTTTAATTAAAAATTTTTTTTTTGTTGTTTCCAACAAATTGTACTTTTATATTTTATCGCCTACATTTTATATATGCAGCCAATCATAGGTATATTCCTTTTCGGATGTAGATTCTTGGTAGGAAAAAGGTGGGGAAAAAACTAAGGGCTTAGATCAAATTATCTTTATTCTTGTGGGTGTTAGTTTGAAGATCTTATTAACTAATTTTTCTTGCTGATATTTCACTGAGCTTTTTTTTATTTGTGGAAATTTTTTTTGATTAATTTGTCATTTCACTTTGCGTTTTGTGAAATATCTCTGATTAGTTTTTTTATTGGCAGTTTTCCCTATTTGTGACGTTTATTTTTGATACTCTTTTGATTCTTTTTGCGGCCAGTTACTATGTTCTGAGCATACCGATCTTTACCGGTGTGCTCTGTCCATAGTCCTACTTCCGCACATGCGTTTTTATTTATTTTTCAACTAAATTGAAATTATGGAATTTTGAACATATTTAATTAAATTGGTTTGCACAGTTTGTACATTCATATATAGTTGTCGGAACGCTTCCGGCAAACATACCCCCGCCTTTCACACATTTAGCCTGAGGAGCTTGCTGTTAAGCATCTGAAAATTCTTTGTCATCGTTTTCATAATTTTTTTTACTTTTTTTTTAGACGTTTAGTTAGTATATTGTCACCACGGCAATAAGGTTTTTACTATCTATCCACTCATCCAAGATCGTAAGCGATCGATCTTGATCAATGTTTGAGCGCCGTCATATGTACCATATAAGAGTATAGAATCCGAGGCTGATGCAAGCAACTTCCTTGTGCATGGCTTTGGGCCACCTGTGTTTGCCATTAATCTACTCAACTGCGCTATTATGCGCGCAGCTCTTTCGCAGGCCCCTCGTATGTGATCCGAGAAGTTGAGTTTGCTGTCTAACCTCACTCCCAGATATTTCGTTGAAGCGAGTGTTTCTATTGGCTGGTCCCCAACCATCATGTTCCTGGTAGTGGGAATACGTCTCTTTGTGAGGATGACGATCTCCGTTTTGGCTGTTGTTAACTGGAGACCGTGCTCAGCCATCCACCTATTTACATTACGCATGACCTGGTTTAATTTTAGCTGTGCCAGCTCGCAGCTTGGAGCTGTTATCACAGCTGCCACGTCGTCTGCAAAGGCAACGAGGAAGGTGCTTTCTGGCAATGTACATATGTATGTTTGAGTTTTTTTATTTCAGCTACTCAACTGCAGCGGCGCCGTTGGAGAAGAAGAGTAACTTGGTGAGTGTTTCGAGAGAAACTTCAAAAATGTATTAAAATACACTTGTTTAGCTGTATGTATATATGTTTAGCAAAGATTCCCGATCTTGCAAAAATGGAACAGGAATTGGCAAGTGAGAAAAAGAGCAACAGATTGCAACGAACATATGTACATACATAAAAACATCGCAATCATACATTTGCACTTACATACCTTTCTTTATATACACATAAATTGCTTTTTCTCTGATGACCTACTTTGGCTTTGTGCAAAATTGATTTTATATTTACTGAAGCGGTTGCGGTAGGTCGGGGATTAGGCTTCTTGAATTTTTTTTAGTTCGCCCTCTTATTTTATTTTGTTTGAAATTGAATCTGTAGATTTTAAGATAGGAGTCAGTAAGATAACATATTAGGGTGGTTCATATACCTTTTTTTCTACTAGTATAAGGAACCTCACCTCTTGTTTCCTTTTTTTACCTTTTTTGCAAACAATTGAATTCGTATGTGATTATTTTGTTAGTTTTTATTTTAAATTTAAATTTAATGGATTTTGTTTTTTTTTACGACTACCATTGCTTTGCATTCGATAGAATCGATACTTTGGGGTATAGCTCTAAGTCAGTTTAAATTATGAATAAATTTTATAATGTATGGATGAAATCGTGACATTTTAATAATGCAGGGCTAAGTTCGAATTTTGGTGTTGGTGTTGCCCTTGTGCGCGGTAAGGTTAGGTGAAGGTGAGTAGTGGGGAAATGACCGAATGAACACGGACAGACTAATGTCAGGCTTTGGGGGCACTGTAAGGTAAACAGGAGTCAGCACAGTGCCAACGGTGCGGTGCAAGTTGCACAGCAGAGGGAGGGTAGACTCCACCCGAAAAGACAGGTCTTCATCTTTTCCTTCCCTTTATGCTTTTCCCCTTCTAACTTTGCCCCTCATGTCTGTTAAGTCTTTCTCAGCAATTTCCTTTCTTTTCCACAATGCAGGTATGAACCCTCTTTTTGTTCATGTGGCTGCGGATGAGGACGGTGGTGAAATACCCCGCCAAAGACGACGAGATAGCCTGGGATGCAAGCATACCTGCTTGCCGCCGCTCCTTCATCCAAACAGTCAGCCACGTAACAATGGCGCCCAACGATAATAGCCCGATCAAATTTTCATTTGCCACATTTCCCAGTGAGTTAATTATTTCTTAATTTAAATTCCAAATTTCCATTTTTCTTTTAATTACTTAATTCCCATTTGTTACTTTTAAATATCTTAATTCGTTGTTTTACTTTCCTTCCTTAGTTTTTTTTATTAGATCCTTCTTATCCTTACGATCTCAATCCTTATTTCCTTCTTCCGACTTAAGACAGGGACAGTCATGATGGAAACGCCGATTGGGCTCGCCTGGTCAATATGTGTCATCATGACAAAGATCTAGGGAGTAGCTGAGTGGCATGCCAGGGTTCCTTCTTCTGGTTTCTACAACTGGACTATGTAGTACCTGGTATGACACTTAGCTAGAAGACGGACGTTAGTAGAAGGTCGTGGCGAGCTGTTTTAACTACCTTACCGGGAGTCCAGCACTGCACGTAAGTGAGGTTTGCAGTCTTCGCCACGATATTTAGGAGAGGAGGTGTGGCATCCACACTTAGGGACTAGCTCTTTAGCGTGATGTGCCACACTTCCACGGACAGCACGAAAACAGACTAGACGGTAGTTAGATACGGACGAGCATATTGCCTTCACCGAACCTTCGCCAAGGCAGCACCACGAACACCAAGATAAACATTCTGTTTCAGTTGTTTTTTTTTTTTTTTACAAATTGAAAATTTGATAACTTTTTAAATTTGGCTTTCAGGCACAATTTTAGTTGATTATTTGCTTATTAGGATTGTTTCCAATAATTTTTTTTTTTTGAAATTGTATTTTCTTTGGGTAATCCACTACAAATACAACCAGTAGCAAAGTGCCTGAATACTATCAAACTTTGTTATTTTTATTTAATTTTAATATTTTAATTGTTGTTTGGCTTCATAGTATAGTTAGCGGAGTACTTTTGGTTTTTTTTTTTTATTTTGGGATTCTGGAGCATTTTCCCTATTTATATTTTTTCTTATAATTTGTTATTAACTCGAATTTGAATATTTTTTTTATATACACCCCCTGCTATTTTTTATTGGGGTTGGGTCAATCTTTATAAGTCGTCTTGCTAGCCATTTAAGGCATAACATTTAATCCTTTTTTTTTTGTTGCACATACGTTAATTAAATTTCATATACATACACACAAACATTTTCCTTGTACAAATATATTCTGAATTTTTATGGTGTCTTTATAATATTTATTATTTCTATATTTTTTTTGGATTTTGGGTGAATTTGAACCTATTACCTCTGTTGATTTTATATTTACTTTTTGCTTATTTGGATCTGCAAATACATACAGATTGTTTTTATTGGAATATTTTCTTTGCATCTCATTTCTCGCATAATTTCCTTTTTCCTTTTCTTCACCATTTGGGTCGCGGTCGTGGTGGTATTAAGGTGTCCGGGACAAAATCTCTAGCTCGCTCTTTTTATTTTTGGATTTTTCTTGGGTTTTTTTTTAGATTTTTGGTAAAAAGTTTTTGCCGCTGCAGACAGTGAATGTCTGACCAAGGCCGGGACAAATATACCGAGGAAAGCCCTTTTGGGGGATTGGGAATTTCCAATAGGCGTGTTACAAGGAGTCGTGCCAGGGCTCTTGAAAACCAGATTGCTGTTTTACTTTTCACAAAAATCGACACAGGGACTACGGATTATTTCAATAGGTGCGCTTCGCGGATTTTCGGTTCGTTTGGCCAAGAACGTCCGCTTAGGGTCTCTTTCGCGAACGGGGTTTCGTTCAACGACTCGGGATATGGTTTAAATTTCTCCCAGAAGATCGATTTGGTGTGCCAAATGTCTGACACTGGGGACGTGGGTAACCAGAGGGGCGGTGTTCCGATGTTGAATGCACCACCAACGGCTTCCGGTGGTCTTGATGTTCCTCGCGCTGACGCCAATGAAAACGCAACCAACGTTGAACAGCTGAGCCGAATGATGGCAATGATGGCGCAACAGCAAGATTTGGTTGTAGAAATGGCGGCAGAGGTACGGAACATCAAAGCCACTGTGGTTAACTTTGGTGGCCGTGTGGCAGAGATGGAGGCGTCTGCGCAAGCGTCGGGACATCGTACCGTCTTGTCATCCACGCCCCAACCGCAGAACCAGAGGGGGAAACTACCAGACTCACAATCGGACTACTGAGCGTGATGGCAGTAACCCTCCAAGATGGAAAAATTAGACCTTGAAAAATGGCACATACAATTCGATGGGACCAACAAAGTGATGAGCGTCGAAAGATTCATCCTTCGTGTTGAGCGAATGCGGGAGCAACATACTATTTCCTTCTTCCAGCTTTTCACGGACTTTCCTTGTCTGGTTTCCGGCGGTGCCTTGAAGTCGTATTGGCGGGCCATCGAAGCCCATGCGGTTACTTCGAGCTGAAATCCGAGACGCTAAGCCACTTCAAGTCCGCTGAGTCCGATTATGAAATAATCCGTGAAATCATGGAGAGGAAACAGCAACCCGCCGAAGCTTTCGACGGCTTCTATAGCGAAGTAGATAATTTTACATTCCGTTTGCGGAAGAGAATCCCTGAGAAGGAGTGGTGGGCATAATCAGGGGCAACCCCAAGCTGTACCTTGCCAATTTGACCTTCGCGATCAAAATGGACTCATTAGCGGAGCTCAAAACCGAATGCAAGAGAGCCGAGAAATTCATTAAGGAAAACAAGAATAGGTCAAGGGCGGTTAATGAATTAGGGTTTGAAATGCCAGATTTAGAGGGAAGAAAAGTAGAAGCTTTCAATATGAAACTCCAACCCCAAATCCCAGCCCATCCCAATAGTGCCCGTCCGTCTGTTAGTGATTCTGTTAGTCCTGCGTCTAAATCCACTGTCAATTCCTTTTGTGCGTCTCCCTTCCATCTAATATTGTGTTTTTCGTGCGGTATGCCGGTGGATCATTATGTGAAAATCCCGGCAGAAGCACAAAAACCAAATAAATGTTCGTCCGCGTTTCACAACATGTGCTTTTTGCTTTTGGTGGTGATGAGTCCTTTTGTGTTTTTAAACCCAAACAGGAAAACCCGAGGCGAGTTGACCGGGGACTCCAGCCAGGAGTTAGGCAACCCGGCAGCCCTGAAATAAAAATTTTGAAGAAAGGAGAAATAGAAAAGAGAGAGGGAGTTAGGAAAGCACAAGGAACGGTGGAAAAATGCGAAGTAAAGAATTTACAACAAAGAAAGCTAGAGTATGAAGAAGCAAGAAGAAGAATATTTTGTGAAACCATAAGTACTAATAGGAAAAAGAGAAATTTTGAGAAGATTCAGAGAATGAGGGAGAAAAGGAGATATTTTAAGAGGTTGCGCAGCAAAATTGTTGCGACAATTGTTACTGCAAAAGGTGACAATAGATTTTTTTACCAAAATATCCGAACCGCGAACGGGGAGGAAACCGCCGAGGTAGGGGTCATAAGGTTACCAGTCGTGTGGGATAATACGACCAGTGATTTGGAGTTTTTGATAGTTCCTGATCTGCAACAGGAAGTACATTTTGGGACAGACTTTTGGCAGGCCTTTGGTATGAGTGTAGTGAGTAAAGGTATGAATGGGAATGTGTGTCCAAATGTTGCCACTCGTGCCCGCCGAGGGTGACTTGTCTTTCGACGCTGTGCAGCACGTTTTAACGCCGGAGCAAAATGATAGGTTGCAGCGTGTAAAAGCCCAATTCCCGTCCTTCGTGGTATTAGGGTTAGGCCAAACAGATAAGGAGGAACACGTCATCGAAGTGGTTGACGAGAATCTGCCAGTAAAGCAGCGCCATTACCCGATTTCACCAGCTATTCAAAAACTAATTTATGCCGAGTGGGATCGTATGATAAGCTTGAGAGTGATCGAGGAGTCCAACAGCAGCTGGAACTCGCCGGTATCACTGGTAATAAAAGAGACGAAAAACCACCTGTGCCTTGACAACCGCAAAGTCCGCGAACGAATAATTAAGGATGCCTTCCCCTTACCCCACATTGATGGAATCCTCAGCCGGCTACAAAATAAAAGATTTATCTCCGCGATCGATTTGAAGGACGCTTTCCGACAGATTCCTCTGGAGAAGCAGTCAAGGGAAAATACTGATTTTACTGTCCCTGGCCGACCCCTTTACCAGTTTACCGGAATGCCTTTCGGGTTGTGCATTGCAGAGCAATGAATGTGTCGTCTTATGGACAAGGTCATTCTGGCCGCTTTACGTGAGTGTGTTTTTGTTAATCTTGACGATTTGTTAGTGTGTTCAGAAGACTTTTTGTGCCATATGTGCTTATTGGAAAAGGTCGCTCGGTGTCTTCACGAGGCTAAGTTAACAATTAATGTCGAAAAGAGTAGGTTTTGCTTCAAAGGATCTCATTTTCTTGCTATCGCAATGTAACACGCTTTTATTAGAACAATTAGGACTGTGATATAAACTGTAAGCTTTAATAATTTAGGTGTAAAGTTTTAATGTTAAAAATATATAATTATGTACAATATAGAATTTTTTTGTCGCAGACGAAAAAGCCTAATTATCGTTTAAGCTTACAATGAACTTATAAAGTGTTATATTTCTTTAGAGTCAATTTATTGTTTACTTTTTAGTTAATTTTATTAACCAAAATAATAAAAGCTTATTTTTAAAAAAGTTTTTTTTTTAATTTTATTTTTTACTTTTTAGTTCGTTTTATTAACAAGTAATAGAAGCTTGTTCTTAGAAAAGCCTTTTTCTTAAATTTAATTTAAATATGAATTTTTTTTTAATTTTTAGTAGGGTAAAATATTGTTTAAATTAGTTACGTAAACTTTACTTAGTTATTTGTAACGTTTCTCATTCTATCCATTTCTTTTAATGCATCAACATTACAGGGTTTCTTCGAAGTCAAGTTTGAACAGTCAAGTTCTTCGACTCGAATACCTGCTAAAGACCTAACTCGGCTTTTGACAGAGAGCACATATAAAATTGTGTCAAACAGTGTTAACTAACTTAAAATCATATTTTATTGTGACTTGGCCTATGTGGCGTTCAGTTTACAACTACTCATTGCAGATCTCTGCTCTGTGTGTTAAATCTGTTTTAAAATAATAGCCGTATTTTTTTTTACACGTAAACGTCTATACGCTTATAATTTATATGGACTGCTAAGCGCCAAACTTTAAATACACCTCTGAAGTTGCTGCGCATAAAATGTGTACTAATAAATTCTAATACGCATTATACGCAGATGTTATTGAAATATGTGTTCTTGTTTCACCCCCTACACTAATTCTATGTATTCTATGTGTGTCCACAATTCATCGCAACTGATTTAGCTATATGTTATACACAGGCATACAACAGAGGGTCGTGTCTCCGCTTTTCGGTACACGCTGTAGCTGTAGCTAGTTGTTTAACCACTGCCGCTAGATGGGTCTCCTAAGCATTATGTAAGCGAGGATAGGCGTTTTTTTTCACGCGCAAACGTAAACCTATACGCGTGTATAAAAAAACACGGCTAATATTCCAACTTTCGCTTAGCTAAAATTCCATCGCCAAAAATCTGTAAAACAAAATCAAGTGCGCAGAAAAGTATGCAACACTTACCGATAAGAGCCTAACCGCGTTAGCCTTCGTTGTATAACAGAATTTTTACACTTTGAAAATGACGGCTGTTGTTTGCAAGGTTGCATTCCTTTGAGTGTTCGTTTTCACCATCTGGATTAACAAAGTCATGAGCCTGGGCATTAGCGCAATTTTAGTGATGTAAATTGCATGGCGCCAGCGCCAATGCGGTGCCAGCTCAATGGTAGCTCATTGACGAAATGACTCCAAGCGAATTTTTGACGCTACTTAGTAGTGAGTGCGTAGTACATTTTACTTGCGCTATTGAGTGAAACGACTTTTGTGTGTCAGGCACGAGTTTGGTGTTATTGGCGCTACTGGCAATGATGACACTGAGCTGTTGACGGTAGCGCTGGTAGTTCAGATTTTGAATCAGAGAAAGAATTGATGACCCGTGTAAATTATTATGGCTTTGGCCGTGTAAATTATTATGGTGTATTTGTATATTTTAGATTTAATGCACAATTAATATGTGTGTGTTTGAGCAGCCAAATAATAACAGTAGTATTGCTAAAGTGCTGCTTAGTTGATGGAATGTCGCTAATTTCCTAGCGATGATCAGCAGATTGTCAATATTTCGTTCAACGGACGCGCGAAATTGCCACATCTGCTCAAATTTTCCAAGACTTTCAATTCTTGATTTAACTTAAGCTGTTATGCCAATATTTTTCAGCCAGCTTTTTTCAAATAGGTAATTTTTTCAAAAGCAAAATAAATTAGAGAAAAGATTACAAAGTTAAACAGCCTTAAAAATTCAGCTATGTTGGTTATACACAGAAATACAACAGAGGGTTGTGTCTCCGCTTTTCGCAAGCGTTGAGATTCACCACGCGTGACACGCGTGATTCACCACGTCCAAATATCACAATCCACGGATAGGTACCGGCGGGTTTGTATGGGACTTAGGCTATTATGCCAAAGTAAATACAAATCTTTACCGATAAATGTGTTATCGATTAATTTATCGAATTCTAACAAAGTAATATTGCATTGTCATCGGAGTTATACATGTGTGCAAAATTTCAGCTCAATCGGACACCCGGAAGTGTATCAAATTTAACTTGCAAGATTCCATTACAGACAACAAAAGTGAAACTAAATAAAAGGTTATAACAATAAACACAGGTTTTCTTTAAAAATCCGATATATTTCGGTTACTCCGCGGTAACCGTCCTCAGGGATATAAACTGCAAAATCTATACAAACAAATAACATTATATAAACAAAATATTGATGAAACAGTAATAACGAATAACATACATTAATTTACACGTCCTCTTGCTTAGGCGTGGAGTTTGTTACTACTTTATTTGTAATTAAATGTCTGTAAATATGCGCGACGTTGTCCGTATCAGTCTTGTAGTTCAGTCGTATATTTGGCGGAGTGTTTATAATGTGTATCATTTCAAGTGAGAAACGCTTGGAATAATTTGCTTCTTGCTGTAAGATGGATTCTTTAGCGAAATTGGGAGAATGTCCGCTCGATGCGCAGTGTGCCATTAGCGCAGTTTTATGTGTAAAAGGTTTTGGCATTGTTTGGTGTCTGATTTGTGCTGTGCCAATCGCGTTTTTAGTTTTGATTTGGTTGTACAACGTATATCTTGTTGCACAGCTCTTTCTGGTTTCCATTACATGGGATTTTATAAATGACATTACTTTTGTCCATTTCCGGTATTTTTGACTTAGTTCTGTTAAATATGTTTTTAAGGGTACTTCTAGGCTTGTGAGATATTTTTATTTTCACTTTGTCGTAGCAATCTGACATCATTAAGCGTTCAGATAAATGGGGTACGTAAGTTACCGATTTGAATATTTTGGGTTTTTCTTGAATTTGATGCTGAATACTGTACTTTGATCTTTTAATTAGGGAGTTTATAATGTTGTCTGGGAACTCATTTCGTTTTAATAAATATTGTATTTCGTCCGTAATCTCCTTGTGGTAAGTTTTGTCAGATATATTTAACATGGATGTTTTAGGATGTTTAGAGTTAAAATTGATGATTCTCCCAGACGATGTTTGTTTCTCATACCACCGTAATTTTAGCTGGTTACCTTCTTTTATTATAATGGAGTCCAGATAAGATTACAGATTACAACTCAACCTGTCAAAAAAAATGTCGGTTGAGTTGTCTAGTCTAACAACTTTTTGTGGCATTACCGTTTACAACCTTGTGTTGGTGTAGTTGTCAAAGACGTCAAAATCCTACAACTGATTATTAGCAGTTGTCTCATACAATTTTGCAGTTGTTTTGAAAAAAGGTAACATTTTACAAGACGGTTCACCACCTAATTTTTAACAAAAATTTTCAAAGTTGGTATCAAAAGACACCTTTCGACCTCCAATTTTGGAATCCGAAAACAAAAATTTAAAATTTAATTTCTATCATATCTTTCGGTTAAAATTTTCATGTGGTTGTTGTATTTTGCCAGATTTGTTCTACATACTAATGCAGAAAGGCGTTGGACCCACCCAGGGTTGTTTTTACAAATCGCGACCGAAGGCCGCCGACGCAGAAAGATGTTCTGTGCAAAAAAACTATGTATAGGGCCTCATATTTCGGGCCCTCTCGGGGCCATTTTGTGGGTTTTGTGAATATTTTTCGACAGAAATGAAATTTTTAATTTTCGCTTTCTAATCCTAAAAACGGAGATCGAAACGCGTCTTTTGATACCACCTTTGATAAGAGTTAGATGGTGCACGGTCTCATAAAAAGTTACCGAAAAAAACGTAAAATTTAAAGTCGGTAGTTAAAACTTTTTTAATCAAACAAATATCTACAACTTTGTACACATTTATAGAAAAAACAACGTTAAAACGAAGGAATAACTTTTTGACTTTATGGAGCGACATTCCGAAGTTGGACGATGCTGGCCGCAGTTCGGATGCAACCAAAAAAGGTGAAATTATGCGAACGTGAGTCCCGTTGATACTAATCACTACTCCTGGGAATCCTGTTTTAGAGTAAAATACAATTTTTGCTGTTTGGGGTTTAATCCACTTCGCACTAATATGCTCCTCAATAATATCTAAGACCTCTTTGGCAACTATAGATGTTGTTGTAGATGTAAAATCATTTCCACAGCATTTTTGAAAACAGCCGTCAACAAGGAATCGGAGTGTAGCGCATATGAAGTACAGCCGTCCCTCGAACGCGTTTGCGGAAATGGCCCTTCATTTCGTTTAGTAAGGAGCGAAATGCTTCCTTACTTCACCGAAAATAGCTTACAAATCTGCAAAATAACTACATTAGAATCTTATCAATTGTCACTTTTTAAACGTTTTCCTACTTGGTGCTTGGTAATTCCAAGGGATTGGAGTGATCGCGTAAATGTTTTCTTATTCGCAACATTACGCATTTGACGCATTTGTCACTAATATTTTCGTCGTTATAAAAAAATTCTATGCTAATATCCATTTTGTTATTAATAAAGAATCACTTGCAAATGTTTAAATTTTAGCCACAAATTGTTCAGCTGTTCATTTATCTGTCAAATCATCACTTTCTTAGCTTGGCAGCACCAATTCAACTTCAACTGAAATAAGTTGTAATTCGTAATACCAAACAGGAGTTGAGTTGTCTGAAAGTTGAGTTGTTTTAATTACAACCCAACTAAGTTGAGTTGTATACCGTAATAGGGGCATTAATTACAAATAAAGTAGTAACAAACTCCACACCTAAGCAAGAGGACGTGTAAATTAATGTATGTCATTCGTTGTTACTGTTTCATCAATATTTTGTTTATATAATGTTATTTGTTTGTATAGATTTTGCAGTTTATATCCTTGAGGACGGTTACCGTGGAGTAATTGAAATATATCGGATTTTTAAAGAAAACTTGTGTTTATTTTTTAATTGACCTCGAGGAGGCAAAACGAATATAAAAATATATTAATTATGAAAGGTCTCCAAACAATTTACTCAATTAAAAAAATATTTTTAAAAATAAATATTAATTCATTTATTAAAAAATTTTATTTACATTCATTTATTTATTAAGGAAAATATTAAAGATTTTGCTATATTATTTCTCCTCATTTAGATTATGTGTAAAATTGTTAAAATATTCACGGTGCAGGGGTGGCATATACCTTGGTAACTCCATCGTATCCTTATATTTAGGAGCTACGTACATTTTTGTATAATGGTGTTAATTTTCTTCTGTTGAAGTACTTAGCTCTTCCCCGAAAAGGTAATAAATCAAGTATTTTGTAATCTTTATCCACTTTCATAGATCCTTTATAAAACATTTTATGGGGTTCACTTTTATAAATAGCATATAACATATTCTTAGCCAATTTACAGGTTCGCCACTAGTGTTTTTTAATCTTTTATGCATTGCTTCCTCCAGAGGTTTTGTAGAAAAAACATCTTCATGTTTCAAATAATAAATTTTAAATAATAAATTTTATTTCAGTGGACTTAAATCGGTTTCAAAAAAATTTTTTTTGGATTTTGTTAGCTGACTAATTTTCAAGTCCTCAAAATCATAGCGATTTTAATGATACTATACTTAAATTGTTTATAAAAAAAGTGTATGCCTATTTGTGGATAAACAGGGACCGGAAAAGGGAATCTAAAGAAAAGGAAAAAAAATGGGGAGAAAAATAGGAAAGCGGTAGAAGACCGTCCGTGTCAGGCGGAGTCATCCCACTCCTCTTGTTCATGAGGCATGAACAACCATGAACTCCACTTTGACTCAGATAACCGAGTGGAGTTCCCTTTTCCTGACTTCGTCCGTCTGTTAAAGTCTAAAGACGGGCCTAATAAATGGTCTGTCAGTCTAGTAGCAACACCTCACTAATTTCTAGTGGCCGCAAGGGCAACACCCACACTAACACAAAGAGAAAACAAGTAAGGAAGGCTAAGTTCGGGTGTAACCGAACATTACATACTCAGTTGAGAGCTATGGAGACAAAATAAGGAAAATCACCATGTAAGAAAATGAACCTAGGGTAACCCTGGAATGTGGTTGTATGACATGTGTATCAAATGGAAGGTATTAAAGAGTATTTTAAGAGAGAGTAGGCCATAGTTCTATGGATGGACGCCATTTAGGGATATCGCCATAAAGGTGGACCAGGGGTGACTCTAGAATATGTTTGTACGATATGGGTATCAAATGAAAGCTGTTAATGAGTATTTTGAAAAGGAGTGATCCTTAGTTCCCTAGGTGGACGCCGTTTCGAGATATCGCCATAAAGGTGGACCAGGGGTGTCTCTAGTTGTACGATATGGGAATCAAATGAAAGGTGTTACTGAGCGTTTTAAGAGGGAGTGGGCATTAGGTCTATAGGTGGACGCCTTTTCGAAATGTCGCCATTAGGGTGGGCCAGGGGTGACTCTAGAATGTGTTTGTACGATATGGGTATCAAACGATAGGTGTTACTGGGCATTTTAAGAGGGAGTGGGCATTAGGTCCATAGGTGGACGCCTTTTCGAGATATCGCCATTAGGGTGGGCCAGGGGTGACTCTGGAATATGTTTGTACGATATGGGTATCAAATGAAAGGTGGTAATGAGTATTTTAAAAGGGAGCAATCCTTAGTTCTATAGGTGGACGCCTTTTCGAGATATCGCCATAAAGGTGGACCAAGGGTGACTCTAGAATGTTTTTACGATATGGGTATCAAACGAAAGGTGTTACTGAGCATTTTAAGAGGGAGTGGGCACTAGGTCTATAGGTGGCCTTTTCGAGATATCGCCATTAGGGTGGGCCAGGGGTGACTCTAGAATGTTTTTACGATATGGGTATCAAACGAAAGGTGTTACTGAGCATTTTAAGAGAAAGTGGGCATTAGGTCTATAGGTGGGCGCCTTTTCGAGATATCGCCATTAGGGTGGGCCAGGGTGACTCTAGAATGTGTTTGTACGATATGGGTATCAAATGAAATGTGGTAATGAGTATTTTAAAAGGGAGTAATACTCAGTTCTATAGGTGGACGCCTTTTCGAGATATCGCCATAAAGGTTGACCAAGGGTGACTCTACAATGTTTGTACGATATGGGTATAAAACGAAAGGTGTTACTGAGCATTTTAAGAGGGAGTGGGCATTAGGTCTATAGGTGGACGCCTTTTCGAGATATCGCCATTAGGGTGGGCCAGGGGTGACTCTAGAAAGTTTGTACGATATGGGTATCAAACGAAAGGTGTTACTGAGCATTTTAAGAGGGAGTGGGCATTAGGTCTATAGGTGGACGCCTTTTCGAGATATCGCCATTAGGGTGGGCCAGGGGTGACTCTAGAATGTTTGTACGATATGGGTATCAAAGGAAAGGTGTTACTGAGCATTTTAAGAGGGAGTGGACATTAGGTCTATAGGTGGACGCCTTTTCGAGATATCGCCATTAGGGTGGGCCAGGGGTGACTCTAGAATGTTTTTACGATATGGGTATCAAAGGAAAGGTGTTACTGAGCATTTTAAGAGGGAGTGGGCATTAGGCTTATAGGTGGACGCCTTTTCGAGATATCGCCATTAGGGTGGGCCAGGGGTGACTCTAGAATGTGTTTGTACGATATGGGTATCAAATGAAAGGTGGTAATGAGTATTTTAAAAGGGAGCAATCCTTAGTTCTATAGGTGGACGCCTTTTCGAGATATCGCCATAAAGGTGGACCAAGGGTGACTCTAGAATGTTTGTACGATATGGGTATCAAACGAAAGGTGTTACTGAGCATTTTAAGAGGGAGTGGGCATTAGGTCTATAGGTGGACGCCTTTTCGAGATATCGCCATTAGGGTGGGCCAGGGGTGACTCTAGAATGTGTTTGTACGATATGGGTATCAAATGAAAGGTGGTAATGAGTATTTTAAAAGGGAGCAATCCTTAGTTCTATAGGTGGACGCCTTTTCGAGATATCGCCATAAAGGTGGACCAAGGGTGACTCTAGAATGTTTGTACGATATGGGTATCAAACGAAATGTGTTACTGAGCATTTTAAGAGGGAGTGGCATTATGTCTATAGGTGGACGCCTTTTCGAGATATCGCCATTAGGGTGGGCCAGGGGTGACTCTAGAATGTTTGTACGATATGGGTATCAAAGGAAAGGTGTTACTGAGCATTTTAAGAGGGAGTGGGCATTAGGTCTATAGGTGCACGCCTTTTCGACATATCGCCATTAGGGTGGTTCAGGGTTGACTCTAGAATGTGTTTGTACGATATGGATATCAAATTAAAGGTATTGATGAGGGTTTTAAAAGCGAGTGGCCCTTAGATGTATATGTGAAGGCGTTCTCGCGATATCGACCAAATGTGGATCAGGTGATCCAGAAAATCATCTGTCGGGTACTGCTAATTTATTTATATATTCAATAACACTAACAGTATTCCTGCCAAGATTCCAAGGGCTGTTGATTTCGCCTTGTAGAACTTTTTCATTTTCTTTTACTTAATATGGTAGGTGTCACACCCATTTTACAAAGTTTTTTCCAAAGTTATATTTTGCGTCAATAAACCAATCCAGTTACCATGTTTCATCCCTTTTTTCGTATTTGGTATAGAATTATGGCATTTTTTTAATTTTTCGTAATTTTCGATATCGATAAAGTGGGCGTGGTTATGGTCGGATTTCGGCCATTTTTTATACCAAGATAAAGTGAGTTCAGATAAGTACGTGGGCTAAGTTTAGTAAATATATATCGGTTTTCGCTCAAGTTATTGTGGTAACGGCCGAGCGGAAGGACAGACGGTGGACTGTGTATAAAAACTGGGCGTGGCTTCCACCGATTTCGCCCATTTTCACAGAGAACAGTTATCGTCATAGAGTCTATGCTCCTACCAAATTTCAAAAGGATTGGTAAATTTTTGTTCGACTTATGGCATTAAAAGTATTCTAGACACACTAAATGAAAATGGGCGGAGCCACGCCCATTTTGAAATTTTCTTTTATTTTTGTATTTTGTTGCATCATATCATTACTGGAGTTGAATTTTGACTTAATTTACTTATATACAGTAAAGATATTAAATTTTTTGTTAAAATTTGAATTTAAAAAAAAATTTTTTTAAAAAGTGGGCGTGTTCTTCATCCAATTTTGCTAATTTTTATTTAGCACATATATAGTAACAGTAGTAACGTTCCTGCCAAATTTCATCATGATATCTTCAACGACTGCCAAATTACAGCTTGCAAAACTTTTAAATTACCTTCTTGTAAAAGTGGGCGGTGCCACGCCCATTGTCCAAAATCTTACTAATTTTCTATTCTGCGTCATAACGTCAACCCATCTACCAAGTTTCATCGCTTTAACCGCCTTTGGCAATGAATTATCGCATTTTTTCGGTTTTTCGAAATTTTCGATATCGAAAAAGTGGGCGTGGTTATAGTCCGATATCGTTCATTTTAAATAGCGATCTGAGATGAGTACTCAGGAACCTACATACCAAATTTCATCAAGATACCTCAAAATTTACTCAAGTTATCGTGTTAACGGACGGACGGACGGACGGACGGACGGACGGACGGACATGGCTCAATCAAATTTTTTCTGGATCCAGATTATTTTGATATATGGAAGTCCATATCTATCTCGATTCCTTTATATATGTACAACCAACCGTTATCCAATCAAACTTAATATACTCTGTGAGCTCTGCTCAACTGAGTATAATTAAGCCTGCATATTTCCTATTACCTATCAACCAAAGAATTTTATTTATTTATTTATTTATTTATTTATTCATATTATAGTCTAGGACAATCAGAACCTCCTTACATACTATTGACTAATATATAGCTTAACTAATAAATATAAAATATTCAAAAAATTTCATTCAATAGCAGTTTAAACCTAAATTTATTTAATGCAAAATCAATATCTATAGAATACAGCAAATTAAACTCCCTCATTGCCCTAGCAATTGGAGAGTTGGAAGCATAAGTCGTTCTAAATCTATCTAACCAGAAAAAATCGTTACATCGAAGGGTTCGCGATGGTACATTGAACCGTATACGTTCTAAAAGATAGGGCGAGTCAACCGTCCCATTGATGATATCATATAAAAATGTCAATGAAAGCATTGATCTTCTACTCACTAAAGATTTAAGGTTAATTAAAAGACACCTAGAACTGTATGTTGGAACAGGGTCCTGAAAACGCAAAGACCGGAGGGAAATATATACTTCTTTTTCTGATGTTATTTTTTCACAATCTCTAAATGCAACTCATATGCTACCCTGAACCAAAATATTGAATATTAAACAAAAAAAAATTAGACAAGAATTAACAAAATATGAAAAAAAAAATGCATAAACTTATCACTTTGTTTACAATTCAAAATGTGGTATTGATACATACTTGAGTTGAAATTGAATCAAACTAGAACTAGAATAAAGAAATGACATAAAAAATTAAACCTCTTAATAGACCACCCTTTACCTATCTCACCTAGTATAATTCAACAAGTGTCGTGAGTATTTCCTAGCAGCGATCCACTAATGTGTACAAGTATGTAATATAATAAAAATAAAAAATGTGTAAAGAGCAAAAAAACAAGAGAATAAACAAGATTTATGAATGTATAATATTACCAATCGTGGAAGTCACCATGCTCATCTGCAGACTAGATACCAAGACTGGAGCGGCGGGCGGCTGAAAGTATAAAAAAAAGAAACAAATAGGAACAAAAATCATAATAGATTTCCTACTTTATTATACAGAAGTAAGTGTACACATGGGCTGGTTGGTAATTTTCACCACATGAAACTTTTAGTTCCGGTTTCTACAAAAGAACATGCGTATACATACACATTCGTTGTGCTCGCGTAAATTATTATGGAAAAAGTGAAAAAAATTATTATGAAATATTGCGTTCAACGTAACAAGTTAAATGGTGTTACCAATTCAGTTAAGCCATAAAAACCCAAAGAAAGGATAAAAAGTGCAATAAAAAGGTAATTAAACGAATGTGAAAATTTTGTACTGTGGATAATAGCAGACCCCCGCGGGCTGCAACTTGCACTTCGAAATTTCGAGAGTGCCTCAAATTCTAATAAGTTCATAAATTTAAACTTCCGAAAGATTATAAATAGAGCTTTCTTTTCTTTTAGAATCCGAAAAACTTCAACAAAAAAAAAATCTAAGAACAGAAACAAACAAAAAAAACTCCAAATTTGCTCAAAAAGTACAAGAAAATTAACGCCAAAAATTCAGTATAGCTAGCAGATAAAGTAACAGAAGTTCATGTAAAGGGAGAAAAATTTATAAATATGTAAATAAGTTGCTACACAATAAATTAAAAAATTATAACCATATTTAAAAGATATAAAAAAGTCGAGGCCAGCCAACTTCTGTCGGTCGCCCCGTGTTGAATTGGTGATGTGGTTGAAAAGTGGAGCGCAGCGCACTCTCCCTATTAACGATCTACAGCCAGTCGCTCACTTGTTCACTTGCGTGGTGTTACCAGTCTAAACTAGCATAAGATAATAAGATATGATAAGATTTGATGCGATGTAATGTGATGGAATGGGGTGTGATATTGTATGCTGTGATGTGAGGTCGTGCTGTGATGTGACGTCGTATGATCAATGCGTTTTAACGATTGGTGGTAAGTGTCGCAATAGGCGTGCATCTACCTCTGGCTGCTTGCTGCTTATACCTAGTCGTGTTTGTTCTTACCGTCTTTGTTGGTGTACTGTTGCTACTTTCGTATTTAGTGATGTTGTTTTCTGTTGTGATGTGTAGCATTTATGTGTATTGGTGGTAGTGTGAGAGGTGGTTGGTGTGTAGTTTTAAATGTTCTTGCTAATGTTGCGTGGTTTTGTGGTGTACTTACTTGTGTGAAGGTGGTTGTTGAGCGATGTTACCAGGGGTATTAATGTTGCGTGCCTTTGCGTGTATTTGTTTTGAATCCAGGTGTTTTGTTTAACGTGATTGGTGTTTAATGTGATTGTATACCGCTGGCGTTGGGTTGCTGTGGTGTTTGTCGTTGTATGTTTTGCGGTGTTTTTGGTGTTTTGTTATGAGTTGTTGGTGTTTTGCTGAAGGCGATCGTACGCTGATGTCTTCTGTGTTGGTTTCATGCAATTGTTGTTAGTTTTGGTTGTGACCGTTGGGTGCCTGACACCAGTGATGTTAATGTATGCGTGTACCTGATGTGTGTATTGTTAGCTGTCGTGTTCCGTGATTTTTCTGTGACTGTGTATGGTTGTTGATATCTGCTACTGAAAGCTGAGCGCCGATGGCGCTGGTGGAGGAAGCCGCCGTTTTGCTGTGATATGTGGCGTTTATCTAAGAGAAAAGAATCCGAAAAACTATAGGCAATCACTCAGAGGTAGGGTTTGTTAAGGACTTTCGAATTTCATAACAAATTAAAAAAATAAAACTAAATAATTTGGGGATTTTGGCTTCACTTACCGTTGTTGATGTTGATGGATTGGTGGTGCCGCTTGCCTTGTGTTCCGCTTAATTGCTGCTCTTTTTGCTTTTTCTTTTTTTTTCGTAAAATTTTTTGCACCTTGCCGTTTCTTTTTAAAAACGGTAACTTTGTTTAATTTGGTTACTATCACTGCACTCGCGATTTTAACTGCACGGCACTACGGTTGAATATTTTTGACAGCAAAGACTGCAGAAACCTTCTTTTATAGACAATCTCTGCCCTGTTGCAGCTACCGTTTTGCCTTAGAGTTTGCGGTTACACCAGCTTACTAAAAACACTCAAAAATTCTTTTAGGCGTCGAACATGTTGCGTTCAATTCTATAAACACACGCATCCCCACGTAGTACAAAAGGCGGTTTGCGGACTGTTGGCACGGTTATCTGCAAAATCAGGGGCGCTTGCGCTAATAGGTGCACAGGGGCGTAGTTAGGGAAGCCTGTTGTTACAAAGGTTATATAGGATTGTGATTATTGTTATCATTAACTCCTTTTTTTTAAATGGACTTAAACCACTTTCAACATAAACGACTCAAAAATTTGGTTTGTAGATCTTTTACGGAAGATTTCAATATTTCCTTTTCGCCCCAAAAAAGATTTGTGTGAGCAATGCGCAGCTTATAGTAACATGACAGATGAAGAGAAATCTAACAACAAAGCCATATATGAAAACCACTTGCATGAGAAAAATTTGTTTCGCGAGGAGAAAAGTAAATACAAAGACAGAAAAAATACGGTTGTTGCAGTGTATGATTTGCAAGCAGTCATGCAATTACTTAAGGTCGAAGTCTCTGCTTTCAACTACAAATCAAAACTAAATGTGTTCAACTTCACCACATTTGATTTAAAAACAAATAAATGTACATGTTTTGTTTGGGAGGAAGTCAATGGTAAGCGTGGCGTCAATGAATTAGGAACTTGCGTTTTAGAATACATTACAAGTTTGACCAAGGCTGATGAAAATGAAATAATATTTTATTCTGATAATTGTGCCGGACAACAGAAAAACAAATTTATGATTGCTATGTATATGTATGCCGTTCGCTCTTAAGGTATAAAGTCCATCACCCACAAGTACCTCATCAAAGGCCATACCCAAAACGAAGGTGATTCAGCACATTCCCTTATTGAGAGGGCAACCAAACGAGTGCTCAAAAGTGGTCCTGTATACACCACGAAGTAATTCATTACAATTATTCGATCAGCAAAGAAAACAGGGCACCCATTCTCAGTGCAAGAAATGTCCTGTCAAGACTTCTTCGACCTCAAGATATAAGCTAATGATATTGGTCCTTTAAATATGGGAGAAATCAAAACTATCTGAAGTGAAAATCGTGAAAGTTCAACGTGAAGCACCCAACTCTGTTTTTTAAAGCATAATACGCTGAGGAAAAATTCAAAGAAGCCACTGTAATCAAATCGAAGAAGAAACGAAATACATTGGTTAATTTGAATAAAGAATAGGACTCCAAGATCGGAATTCCCAATCATAAAAGCGAAGATATCAAAGAATTAATCAAAAAGAATCTGATTCCGCGGTTCTGTCAGGATTTTTATAACAATTTGTGATGGAAATCACTTTCTAATGATTTGAATTTTAAGTATTTTTTATTATTTTAAAAACAAACGTTTGAAGTTCCTATAAAAATATGTTACAATACAATGAATATTTTATTTTATTTTGATTTTAAGTTAAAAACCAATGAAAACAAAATGTCCAGAGGCATCATTTCTGACTTTTATTTCTCAACTATAATGACCACAACTAACTTATAAAAGAGAAATTTGTATAATTTTTTCACAAATAATGTCAAATTCAAAGTAAAAAGTTACTGTTACAAAAAAGCTGCAAATCACTACTTTTAATCGAATTTTCGTCTATAACGCATTATACATAAGTAATTTTATTAGTTTATTTACAAAATCTATGTTCTATACCTTTATTTACCAAAAAAAAAGAAAGTTGAAAACTTAAAATCGCTCTCCTGAAAAAATGTGTTTTTGAGTGATGACACTATTGAAGTAAATGAATGATATGGTAAAAACTTTTGAATATTAAATTAGGGTTAAGGCGTGAATTTCCATTTATGTTTTTGTTAACCGATATCGCGAAACCAATCATAGGAGCTGATTTTTTATCTAAATATGGTCTACTAACTGATATAAAATACAAACGTTTAGTTGACCCGTTGATAAGCCTTTCAGTCAACACCATCTCTAGTTTTTGTAATGTTCCTCTTCCACAAATTTTTTCAGTAGATAATAAATATACGAAATTATTTAAATCTTTTCATCCTTAATTTCTGATCCAGGTTATTCAAAGCCAATCAAACATACTACGGTCCATAGACTTATTACTGAAGGAAACCTTCCTTTTCCTAAGCCCAGGCGCTTAGATCCGATTAAATTTAATGTGGCCAAAACCGAATTTGATTTTTTATTAAGAACAGGGATTTGTAGACCATCAAATTCATCCGTTGCATCCCCTCTTCATTTAGTACCCAAAAAAGAAGCTAATGTTTTGCATCCTTTTGGCGATTTTCGTAGACTTAATGTAGTAACAGTTCCTAATCGATATCCTTTATCCCATCTCCACGATTTTAATATGAAACTTAGAAACAAAAGCATTTTTTCTAAAATTGACTTAGTGAAAGCGTATCATCAAATACCAATTTTTGTAGAGGATATATACAAAACCGCAATAACAACGCCCTTTGGGATGTTCGAGTTTTAGCGAATGCCTTTCGGACTAAGGAACTCAGCCCAAACTTTTCAGAGATTTAGAAACGAGGTAGTTAGTGGACTTGACTTTGTGTTTTCCTATGTAGATGATTTCCTTATTGCAAGTAAAAACGAAGAAGAACATCTACAGGATCTTAACATACTTTTTAAACGTTTAGCTGAGTACGGTTTGAACCATTCCACCTAATAAATGCAACTTTGGTGTTACTAACATTGATTTCTCAGAACATAATATATCCGTTTTGGAATTAAACCATCAGATGAGAAAATTGTAGCCATACGTACCTTTGAACTTCCAAACCCATAAAACAGGCACAAAAATTTAAAGGTATGATAAACTACTATCACAGATATATTTCGAATCTTGCTAGGTATACAACCTGTATATACAATTTAATTAATAAAAAGAACATGAAACGCGACAAAACATTAATTTGGGACGTCATATAAATTAAGGCTTTTGGATATATTAAAGAAAAATTTGTATCTACGATATTATTAAATCATTTAATAAAGATGGAAAACTTTCTATAAAGTTGATGCGATAGGTGATGTCATTCAACAACACTTTAAGGGCAAATCAGAACTACAAGGTTTTTATTCCAAAAAGCTTTCTCCTTCAGAAACTAAGTACAGTGCATTCGATATAGAGTTGTTAGCCGTATACCTAAACATTAAGCATTTTCGGTATCTTTTGGAAGGACGAGAGTTTACGGTATATACAGATCACAAACCATTGACTTTTGCTTTAAAGTCGAAAACAGAACGCAGCCCTTGGCAAACGAGACACCTTGAGTTCATTGCACAGTTCAGTAACGATATTCAGTACATTAAAGGAAAAGATAACATAGTTGCTTATACTTTGTCACGAGCTTTTGAGGTAGATGCAATCAAAAATGCTGATCTAAATTTTACAAAAAGAGCAACAGCAAGATAATGAACTTAATCAATTAATATCTGGTCAAACTTTCAGAAATCTTAAATTGATAGAAATTCCTATAACAATGTAATATAATTATAATATATAATTTTGAGTGATGACACTATTGAAGTAAATGAATGATATGGTAAAAAACTTTTGAATATTAAATTAGGGTTAAGGCGTGAATTTCTATTTATGTTTTTGTTAACCGATATCGCGAAACCAATTATAGGAGCTGATTTTTTATCTAAATATGGTCTACTAACTGATATAAAATACAAACGTTTAGTTGACCCGTTGATAAGCCTTTCAGTCAACACCATCTCTAGTTTTTGTAATGTTCCTCTTCCACAAATTTTTTCAGTAGATAATAAATATACGAAATTATTTAAATCTTTTCCATCCTTAATTTCTGATCCAGGTTATTCAAAGCCAATCAAACATACTACGGTCCATAGGCTTATTACTGAAGGAAACCTTCCTTTTCCTAAGCCCAGGCGCTTAGATCCGATTAAATTTAATGTGGCCAAAACCGAATTTGATTTTTTATTAAGAACAGGGATTTGTAGACCATCAAATTCATCCGTTGCATCCCCTCTTCATTTAGTACCCAAAAAAGAAGCTAATGTTTTGCATCCTTTTGGCGATTTTCGTAGACTTAATGTAGTAACAGTTCCAAATCGATATCCTTTATCCCATCTCCACGATTTTAATATGAAAATTAGAAACAAAAGCATTTTTTCTAAAACTGACTTAGTGAAAGCGTATCATCAAATACCAATTTTTGTAGAGGATATATACAAAACCGCAATAACAACGCCCTTTGGGATGTTCGAGTTTTTGCGAATGCCTTTCGGACTAAGGAACTCAGCCCAAGCTTTTCAGAGATTTATAAACGAGGTAGTTAGTGGACTTGACTTTGTGTTTTCCTATGTAGATGATTTCATTATTGCAAGTAAAAACGAAGAAGAACATCTACAGGATCTTAACATACTTTTTAAACGTTTAGCTGAGTACGCAGCCATACGTACCTTTGAACTTCCAAACCCATAAAACAGGCACAAAAATTTATAGGTATGATAAACTACTATCACAGATATATTTCGAATCTTGCTAGGTATACAACCTGTATATACAATTTAATTAATAAAAAGAACATGAAACGCGGCAAAACATTAATTTGGGACGTCATATAAATTAAGGCTTTTGGATGTATTAAAGAAAAATTTGCATCTACGATATTATTAAATCATTTTAATAAAGATGGAAAACTTTCTATAAAGTTGATGCGATAGGTGATGTCATTCAACAACACTTTAAGGGCAAATCAGAACTACAAGGTTTTTATTCCAAAAAGCTTTCTCCTTCAGAAACTAAGTACAGTGCATTCGATATAGAGTTGTTAGCCGTATACCTAAACATTAAGCATTTTCGGTATCTTTTGGAAGGACGAGAGTTTACGGTATATACAGATCACAAACCATTGACTTTTGCTTTAAAGTCGAAAACAGAACGCAGCCCTTGGCAAACGAGACACCTTGAGTTCATTGCACAGTTCAGTAACGATATTCAGTACATTAAAGGAAAAGATAACATAGTTGCTTATACTTTGTCACGAGCTTTTGAGGTAGATGCAATCAAAAATGCTGATCTAAATTTTAAAAAAAGAGCAACAGCAAGATAATGAACTTAATGAATTAATATCTGGTCAAACTTTCAGAAATCTTAAATTGATAGAAATTCCTCTGTTAAGTTTTAGCATATGCTGTGAAGTTTCAGGAGAAAATCCTAGACCATTTGTACCACAAAATTTGCGGAAAATAATGTTTGATACATTACATGGAATCACACATCCTGGTATGAAAGCTATGTGTATATTAAGAGATATTTTTGGCCAAATATGAATAAATAAATTAATTTGTGGTCTAAGGAGTGCACAAGTTGTTAGAAGTCAAAAATTTATCGTCATACAAAACTACCAATTACCAAAATTGTAATACCTAAGAGTAGATTCGAACCCATTCATTTAGATATTGCGGGCCCTCTTCCTGTTTTTACTATTATTGATAGGTTTACACGCTGACCAGAGGCACATGCATTAAGGGATATTTCTGCGGCAACTATTGTCAACAAATTTTTTGATGAATACATTTCGCATTTCGGGGTTCCATTGAAAATACATAACTACGGATCAAGGTGCTCAATCTACGTCGAATTGGTTTTCGGAATTAACTAAATCGACTGTCGATCATGCATTTCCATGCAATCTTGAAAATTACTTCAGATTGAAGTCGAAATATCGACCAAATAAATATATGAATACTAACATAGTGTTTTATTCAAAGCAAGCCCTCGAGCTCATAAAATCCTACATTTTTTAAATAAACAAGGCCATCAAAAATCAAAAATTATGTCAAATCCGAGAGCACACCGAAACAAAAATATACTTAAAGTGTATCAAACCATCAAACACAAGTATGATAAACAAACCAACAGATGTATCAAACGCTATCATCATACGACACAACAAATCACAAGATTAGCTGAGTCGACCAAGTTTTTAGAAAGATGTAAAAGAAATGGCTTGAAACCGAACTTCATTATAAACGCAACAAAAAACATCAGGTGCACCATAAACAACAACATAAGTAAAAGCAAATCAACACGTAAGTTCAGTAATATAATTTCCTCATATATTGATAAAGTGCAAACGAAACCCTTGAACATTATAATATGCATGAAACATGAACTCTTAAGACAATACAAAAGAGAGACAAATAGATTGAGATCACAACTTACATTAGCCTTGGACACATCTCATTCAATTGCATTTTTCGAGAGCGAAGAGTTGCTGGCGAACAAAGCCACCAAAAATATTAAGAGGACACAAACAAAAAAGTACGACAACCTCAGACAGAAAGAAAATACCAAAATGAACATTAGGGTGGTACCAGAATGGTTCCGAAATTTAACAAACACAGAAATTCTACGCAAAATCAAGTGGCTCTTGTCCCAAGGTCCAAAGCACTCATTAGCAACTCATAATAAGAAATTCCCCCTCTTCCAAATCATAGCAGACGGCGATAATATCATACAAACTTTGAAAAATAAAGAAACTCAAGGAATAGAAAGAAATAATTTGACGACCCTAATACAGGACAGTCGATCATGCATTTCCATGCAATCTTGAAAATAACTTCAGATTGAAGTCGAAATATCGACCAAAGAAATATATGAATACTAACATAGTGTTTTATTCAAAGCAAGGCCTCGAGCTCATAAAATCCTACATTTTCAGAAGTTTTAAGTAGTTTGCGTGAGCATTTCAAAAACGTTAAATCAAATCTACAACATCATAAAAATTCTGCAGGTATTTTTGTTCCGAAAGATTTAAAGATTGTAAATGTGTCTTTGTTCGAGTTTTAAGCAAACGCTGCTTACAAGATCCATATGATGGACCGTATAGAGTTATTGAAAAAGTTGTTAAAAATTTTAAGGTAGAAATAAATAATGAAATTAAAATTTTTTCCAATTGATCGATTGAAACCAGTTATGGTTGATATTACACATTTTAATGACACAAAAACAAAAAAGAAAGTTACTTTTAATTTATTAACAATTAATCTTTGGAAGGAAAGTATTGTAGGGTATTAGTAATGGATTAATTTTAATAATTAAATTTAATTTAACTTTGTAAATTTATTACTTTGAATTTTTGTAATTTTAAATATGTATCTAAATATTATTTTTCAATGTTGAATTTTGTATCATCAAAAATTTTCATTCTTTGATATTTGTGAAACAAAAAAGATTAATAGATTTAAATAAATTATAACTAAAATGCGTTAAAAAAAAAAAGAATTATCTTTGTAACTACAATCTTACTAAGAGGCGGTTTTAGTTCCAATTCTGTCCCCTCTCAATGCTTTCCACTGACACAAATATTGTGATGCCCTTCCTGATTGCAATTTTCCACCTTCGCAGACGTATTGAACGCGTTCTTAACAGGTTTAGTCGTATGTGAGTTTAAAATACGCGCTGCCTATAGGTTATTAAAATTCCAATAGTTAGACTTAAGCGCTTTTGGTACAAGTGTGGCTACCAACTGTCCCACTCTGTATCCGATAACCACGAGTTCGAATGTAGTCATAAAACCTGTAGTGCCAATCTGGTATTTTGCATGTCTGTCTCCCATTTTCGCTCCAGGAGAGGTTCCAGTTGTATGACTTTAAAGTGAGTATAATGAGCTTAAGAAAAACGCGCATAACAAGGCGCTGGATAAATTATAAATACCTTTTTATGAGGTTTATCTTGCAAATGAGTAAGCACAGCTGTTACTGTTGTTGCTTTTACTTATTTTTACAATACGTTATACAATTTATTGCTGGGCACATACCTACCAAGTTTTACGTGTACCTATATTGTATTGTATTATTGTTGTTACACCGGCAGGATCGCGTAAATTCACTTACACTTCGTATGAAATTAGTCAAGTTCTATTTATAACTGAATATTCACAACGCCTTACGTTTTGAAAATTACCCCAATAAGTGCTGTTAGATAAGTGAATATTAACTATTAATATCGCTCTGACGATATAGGTTGTTGTCAATATAGCACGAGTAACCAGTTCTAAATTCTCATAGTGTAGATTAACATAGTTATTGTGGTATGTTGCAATGAAAGGAATTTCTTCAAGATTTATATCACTGCCCTTAGCATTATTTATTTATTTATTAGGTGAACAAAGTGGTTATGATAGTAAGACGGAGTATTTTATAACACATCATCCGATTTATAAATACAATATAATTACCATAAAATTTAATTCGAGTTTAAAATTAAAAATAAAACGATTTTCTTATAATTCAGATTAATGTTAAAACTAAATTTAATGACTTATCTTGTTTTGTTGATTTTCCGACAGGGTGGATAAATAATGTATATTGGAACGATTTTCCGTCATCCCTTGTCAAATTTGGTTTTGAGAAAAACCGGTTTCGGCGTTGTGCCATCATCAGCGTCGATTTTCGTTCTGATCTGTTGTTGTCGTTTGTCCTGTATTTATAGTTCGTAGGTACATGAGCAGGTATTGTCAAAATTGATGCTTGTGTATATTTAGTTATGTGTATGTGCTACGTGTTCATTCAGAACCGAGGGTGGTTTACGAATCGATTTGTGTGGCTGACTGGGGTAGGTAAAAATCCGTAATTTTAGTCGTTTGACCTTCTTTGTGGGTTTGTTGTTTTGGTGTGTTAATTGTTTTGTGTTTATTTGTTGTTGTGTGTTTGTCTGTTGTACCTGTGTGATTAATTTTTTTCTTTTAAACAACTTTTAAAGGCTCGAATATTGTGTCAGAAATTGTGTTTATCTGTTCGTTTATTATTCTACCATCGAATGTTTTCTGTTTGTAGATTTCCATGTTTTCGAGTACGTTGAGACGTCGGCCTTTTGCTTGTATGTGAAGAACCCCTTACTGTTTTATTGATGTTTGCTGGGGAACATTCATTCTCGACCATGTGATTCGCGAAGTTAGACTCGAGTATAATGTTTGGATTCCGTATTTTTTTGTTGTAATCTCTAATATGTTCTTTGAACCTCGTTCTTATTTGCCGTCCTGTTTGTCCTATGTAACTATGTTGGCATCCGCAGGTAAGCTTGTATACGCCGTGGCTGGTAAACGGATCCTCTGATTTAGTGTTAGTTCTTAGTTTTCGCCCTAGATTGTTCGATGTTTTGAATGCTGTGTTAATGTTGTATTTTTTAAAGAAGATTTCCAATTTATATGTTGCTTTTCCAGTATATGTCATAGTCGTCCAGCTATTATTTTCCTTTTCATTATTTCTTTTCGGTTCTCCATTTGTTCTTCTTAGCTTATCTACTAGTGCTTTTTTATAACCGTTGTTTGCAGCGATATTATATATGACCTCAAGTTCTCTATATATGCCTCTTGTGTAAGAGGTGTTCATTCAAGTCTATGTACCAAGTGCCTTAATGCTACATTTTTCTGCTGTTGGGGGTGATTTGAGGTATTATGTATTATTGTGTCGGTGGCCGTTGGCTTTCTATATATGTCATAGTTAAATCTTTTGGCTTCTTTATCAATATTTATCGTGAGGTCTAGATAATTGAACACTTCCATAAGAATTGCTGATGTGGGGCTTCCCTTTCCGATGAGCTTGTACGGGAGTACCTCAACAGGCAGCACGGAAATATAAAATTTACAATGGAAACCAAAAAAAAACGGAGGAATCAACTAACTAGACCTCACGATAAATATTGATAAAGAAGCCAAAAGATTTAACTATGACATATATAGAAAGCCAACGGCCACCAACACAATAATACATAATACATCAAATCACCCCCAACGGCATAAAAATGCAGCAAACAACGGATATAAAAAAGCACTAGTAGATAAGCTCAGAGGAACAAATGGAGAACCAAAAAGAAACAATGAAAAGGAAAATAATAACTGGACGACTATGACATATAATGGAAAAGCAGCATATAAATTGGCAATCTTCTTTAAAAAATACAACATTAACGCAGCATTCAAAACATCGAACAATCTAGGGTGAAAGCTAAGAACTAACACTTACTCAGAGGATCCGTTTACCGGCCACGGCGTAAACAAGCTTAACTGCGGATGCCAGCATAGTTACATAGGACAACCAGGACGGCAAATAAGAACGAGGTTCAGAGAACATATTAAAGATTACAACAAAAAATACGGAATTCAAACATTATACCCGAGTCTAACTTCGCGAATCACATGGTCGAGAATGAATGTTCCCCAGCAAACATCAATAAAACAGTTAGGGTTCTTCACATACAAGCAAAGGGCCGACGTCTCAACGTACTCGAAAACATGGAAATCTACAAAGAGAAAACATTCGACGGAAGAATAATAAACGAACAGATAAACACAATTGCTGACACAATATTCGAGCCTTTGAAACTTGCTTACGAGAAAAAAAGTAATCACACAACAACAAATAAACACAAAACAATTAACACACCAAAACAGCAAACCCACAAAGAAGGTCAAACGACTAAAATTACGGATTTTTACCTACCCCAGTCAGCCACACAAATCGATTCGTAGACCACCCTCGGTTCTGAATGAACATACAGCACATACACATAACTAAATATACACAAGCATCAATTATGACAATACCTGCTCATGTACCTACGAACTATAAATACAGGACAAACGACAACAACAGATCAGAACGAAAATCGACACTGATGATCGCACAACGCCGAAATCGGTTTGCCACAAAACCGAATTTGCA
Organism: Eurosta solidaginis; assembly: GCF_040869045.1. Lineage (NCBI taxonomy): Eukaryota > Metazoa > Arthropoda > Insecta > Diptera > Tephritidae > Eurosta > Eurosta solidaginis. The sequence continues at coordinate 15,951,244 of NC_090324.1, forward strand.
AGGGATGACGGAAAATCGTTCCAATATACATCAATAAATTTAATGTTAAACCTTAAATACACACTTAAGACTAAAGAGTAGAGACATTTAAATATGGTAAGAATGAAAAAAAAAAAAACAGATGGAGCAAGTGAAAGGGATACAGTCATGCATTATGTTGAAATCACAATATTCACACTGAACTGAAGTAAATATGGATCACCTTTTTGTAATTGCTCCTACTCAAAGCACCCTTGAGAAAATCAGGTATAAAGTTCCAAAGCCTTACAGCATTTACAAAAAATAGCCTCTGACCTGAGGCCAGATAGTAATGTTTGGGGATTATCAGATTGCGGTACCTACAAGACTTTGGGAATTTAAGCTTTTCATAAAGATATTGAGGGGTTTTGAACTCGATAAGCTTGAACATGTAAATACAGTTTCGCGCCTCAATGTACTAGACAATACTGCATCCTAGAATTTCACGCTTAAATAGAGAGATGTGATCATATTTTTTTAGACCGTAGACATATCGCGTGATATTGTTGAAAGCAACATCAGTTTTGTGGTACGAAGCAGAATCGAACTGACTATAAACTAAATCTGAGTGCGTTATGTCTGGGACTATCAGCTGATTAGCTAGCTTTTTTCTTGTCTCTAAGGGAGTAAACGAGGCAGACATTCTTAATCTATATAAAATTTACAATGGAAACCAAAAAACGGAGGAATCAACTAACTACACCTCACAATAAATATTGATAAAGAAGCCAAAAGATTTAACTATGACATATATAGAAAGCCAACGGCCACCAACACAATAATACATAATACATCAAATCACCCCCAACAGCATAAAAATGCAGCAAACAACGGATATAAAAAAACACTAGTAGATAAGCTCAGAGGAACAAATGGAGAACAAAAAAGAAATAATGAAAAGGAAAATAATAACTGGACGACTATGACGTATAATGGAAAAGCAGCATATAAATTGGCAATCTTCTTTAAAAAATACAATATTAACGCAGCATTCAAAACATCGAACAATCTAGGCTGAAAACTAAGAACTAACACTTACTCAGAGGATCCGTTTGCCGGCCACGGCGTAAAAAGGCTTACCTGCGGATGCCAGCATAGTTACATAGGACAACCAGGACGGCAAATAAGAACGAGGTTCAGAGAACATATTAAAGATTACAACAAAAAATACGGAGTTCAAACATTATACCCGCGTCTAACTTCGCGAATCACATGGTCGAGAATGAATGTTCCCCAGCAAACATCAATAAAACAGTTAGGGTTCTTCACATACAAGCAAAGGGCCGACGTCTCAACGTACTCGAAAACATGGAAATCTACAAAGAGAAAACATTCGACGGAAGAATAATAAACGAAAAGATAAACACAATTTCTGACACAATATTCGAGCCTTTGAAACTTGCTTACGAGAAAAAAAGTAATCACACAACAACAAATAAACACAAAACAATTAACACACCAAAACAACAAACCCACAAAGAAGGTCAAACGACTAAAATTACGGATTTTTACCTACCCCAGTCAGCCACACAAATCGATTCGTAGACCACCCTCGGTTCTGAATGAACATACAGCACATACACATAACTAAATATACACAAGCATCAATTATGACAAACCTGCTCATGTACCTACGAACTATAAATACAGGACAAACGACAACAACAGATCAGAACGAAAATCGACACTGATGATCGCACAACGCTGAAATCGGTTTGCCTCAAAACCGAATTTGCAAGAGATGACGGAAAATCGTTCCAATATACATCACTAAATTTAATGTTAAACCTTAAATACACACTTAAGACTAAAGAGTAGAGACATTTAAATATGGTAAGAATGAAAAAAAAAAAAAAAAACAGATGGAGCAAGTGAAAGGGATACAGTCATGCACTTATGTTGAAATCAAAATATTCACACTGAACTGAAGTAATTATGGATCACCTTTTTGTAATTGCTCCTACTCAAAGCACCCTTGAGAAAATCAGGTATAAAGTTCCAAAGCCTTACAGCATTTACAAAAAATAGCCTCTGGCCTGAGGCCAGATAGTAATGTTTGGGGATTATCAGATTGCGGTACCTACAAGGCTTTGGGAATTTAAGCTTTTCATAAAGATATTGAGGGGTTTTGAACTCGATAAGCTTGAACATGTAAATACAGTTTCGCGTCTCAATGTACTGGAAAATACTGCATCCTAGAATTTCACGCTTAAATAGAGAGATGTGATCATATTTTTTTAGACCGTAGACATATCGCGTGATATTGTTGAAAGCAACATCAGTTTTGTGGTACGAAGCAGAATCGAACTGACTATAAACTAGATCTGAGTGCGTTATGTCTGGGACTATCAGCTGATTAGCTGGCTTTTTTCTTGTCTCTAAGGGAGTAAACGAGGCAGACATTCTTAATCTATATAAAATTTACAATGGAAACCAAAAAACGGAGGAATCAACTAACTACACCTCACAATAAATATTGATAAAGAAGCCAAAAGATTTAACTATGACATATATAGAAAGCCAACGGCCACCAACACAATAATACATAATACATCAAATCACCCCCAACAGCATAAAAATGCAGCAAACAACGGATATAAAAAAGCACTAGTAGATAAGCTCAGAGGAACAAATGGAGAACCAAAAAGAAATAATGAAAAGGAAAATAATAACTGGACGACTATGACATATAATGGAAAAGCAGCATATAAATTGGCAATCTTCTTTAAAAAATACAACATTAACGCAGCATTCAAAACATCGAACAATCTAGGGTGAAAACTAAGAACTAACACTTACTCAGAGGATCCGTTTACCGGCCACGGCGGAAACAGGCTTACCTGCGGATGCCAGCATAGTTACATAGGACAAACAGAACGGCAAATAAGAACGAGGTTCAGAGAACATATTAAATATTACAACAAAAAATACGGAATTCAAACATTATACCCGAGTCTAACTTCGCGAATCACATGGTCGAGAATGAATGTTCCCCAGCAAACATCAATAAAACAGTTAGGGTTCTTCACATACAAGCAAAGGGCCGACGTCTCAACGTACTCGAAAACATGGAAATCTACAAAGAGAAAACATTCGACGGAAGAATAATAAACGAACAGATAAACACAATTTCTGACACAATATTCGAGCCTATGAAACTTGCTTACGAGAAAAAAAGTAATCACACAACAACAAATAAACACAAAACAATTAACACACCAAAACAACAAACCCACAAAGAAGGTCAAACGACTAAAATTACGGATTTTTACCTACCCCAGTCAGCCACACAAATCGATTCGTAGACCACACTCGGTTCTGAATAAACATACAGCACATACACATAACTAAATATACACAAGCATCAATTATGACAACACCTGCTCATGTACCTACGAACTATAAATACAGGAAAACGACAACAACAGATCAGAACGAAAATCGACACTGATGATCGCACAACGCCGAAATCGGTTTGCCTCAAAACCGAATTTGCAAGGGATGACGGAAAATCGTTCCAATATACATCACTAAATTTAATGTTAAACCTTAAATACACACTTAAGACTAAAGAGTAGAGATATTTAAATATGGTAAGAATGAAAAAAAAAAAAAAAACAGATGGAGCAAGTGAAAGGGATACAGTCATGCACTTATGTTGAAATCACAATATTCACACTGAACTGAAGTAATTATGGATCACCTTTTTGTAATTGCTCCTACTCAAAGCACCCTTGAGAAAATCAGGTATAAAGTTCCAAAGCCTTACAGCATTTACAAAAAATAGCCTCTGGCCTAAGGCCAGATAGTAAGGTTTGGGGATTATCAGATTGCGGTACCTACAAGACTTTGGGAATTTAAGCTTTTCATAAAGATATTGAGGGGTTTTGAACTCGATAAGCTTGAACATGTAAATACAGTTTCGCGCCTCAATGTACTGAAAAATACTGCATCCTAGATTTCGCGCTTAAATAGAGAGATGTGATCATATTTTTTTAGGCCGTAGACATATCGCGTGATATTGTTGAAAGCAACATCAGTTTTGTGGTACGAAGCAGAATCGAACTGACTATAAACTAGATCTGAGTGCGTTATGTCTGGGACTATCAGCTGATTAGCTAGCTTTTTTCTTGTCTATAAGGGAGTAAACGAGGCAGACATTCTTAATCTAGGTAAAACCGAATAAACATTACTCACGACTTTATTAACGTGGTCAACACAGTTCAACTTAGAATTTATCACAAAACCCAAATTACTAATTTTGGCAGTAAACGAAAGGACATTATTGCCAACTAACAATTTAGTAATATCTTCTACGTGCATAACACTGTTACTAATGGGCAACACATAGGACTTTTGAGCATTTGGTCAGAGACAATTTTCAAACGCCCATTTCGAAATTGCAGACAAATCACTGTTAATTTTAAAACACAAATCCTCGACGAGACCAACACGGCTAGACAAATATAATTGAAAGTCATCGGCATAAGCATGGATATTTCCATACTGGCAAACAGAGGACACATCATTTACAAAAATACTAAACAGGAAAGGGCCTAGTACAGAGCCTTGTGATACACCCGAGGAAATAGTACATGGTTTTGATGCAGAGCCTTTGCATAACACTTTCGGGATCCTTCCCGCCAAATAACTGGCCATAAGCTTTACAGAACTGTCAGAGAATCCAAAATAGGACTCAAGCATTTTGCATAGAAGACTATGGCTGACTGAGTTAAATGCCTTAGAGAAATCAAGGAGAAACAGGGGAGTAAGGTCACTATTATCAAAATTTATTCTTATATCGTCAAGTATTTTTAGTATTGCAGTAGAGCAACTATGTTTGGATCTAAACCCTGATTGGACTGGGATTAAAATATGGTGATCTGGAACATATGTTGAAATTTTAGCTGCCATCAAGGTCTCACACACTTTTGCAAAAGTAGATAAGATGCTAACGGGCCTATAATTACTAAGCTCGACTGCATTATTTATTTTGGCGACGGGAATAATCAAGGCCTTTTTCTATTCCATTGAAAAACATGACGTTGCGAAGCAGTGGTTAATTATATGTGTGAGAGTTCTTAAAACATATGGCAGCACTAGTTTCACGAACTTCAAACATATTCCATCTTCACCAATTGCATTGGACTTAATGGCCTTCTCCTCTGACACTGCCCTAAACTCAAAGTTATTCTCCGGTGAAAAGTTTCTAGTTATATGATGAGGTGCAGGACTGACCCGGAAGTTGCCTGAACTAACAAAATAGTCATTAAGGGTATCTGGGTCAACCTGACACTCAGATTGTTGCTTACCGTGTATATTTAGATTTTTCAAATTGCGCCATATGTCTTTTGAAGGTAGTGACGGGTTTAGCTTATAATCGCAGTACATCTGTTTCTTTTTCTGGTAATAACAGTGGCTTTATTCCGGGCGGTTTTGTACTGCGACCAGGCAAACTCAGTTTTGCTCCTCTTTCACTTGGAGTAAAGCTTGTTACGATTTTTAATGACATATCTCACTTTGCCGTTATACCAAGGAACATAGTCAGCTTTAACACTCACTTTTTTTAGAAGGACATGTGTATCATAAAGTTTACCAAGAGTTTTATTCAAAAAATTCAGCTTCGCATCCACCGGGTCCAATCGACACTAGACACGATATACAGTAGTAAGAGTATCAACAGGGCAATTAAAGGTAACATCTAGTGTACAAAAAACTAAGCCATGGTCCGAAATAAAGCTAATTTGGTCAAACTTAAGAATATGGTCCGGACTGACGTTATAAAGAGATCTAACAAGCTCGGAGTCGTATTTTGCGAATATCTTGTTGGAAAATGTGTGTTTACGATGGTGAGACCTGCAGCTGAGAGATGATCAAGCAATTTATTGGTATATGAGTCATCTACAAGAATATTAACATTAAAGTCACCACATATAAAGTAACGCTCAATATCAATCAAAAACTGGGATAACTCGGCAAAAAACGAGTCTAACAAGAAAAACTTATGGGGGTTGTATACACAGGATACTAATACATTATTCGAGTTATCTGAGATTTCAGCAATAATAAACTCCGTATCATTGTTTTTTGATTCCAATAGGGTTCTAATTTTAAGGGAAGTCTTGCAATAGATGGCAACGCCTCCTCCCTTTTTGATGTTCGATCAACGCGCGTAAGTCTAGGGATATTGTAGTAGAAATCGGATGTGTCATTAGGAAACAAGGTTTCTGAAACACAAACGACGTCCACATTCGACTTAGCAAAGACATCCCTAACATAATCCAGTTTCTCTCTATTTAAGCTACGAGCGTTGAAATACACAATGTTAAATCCATTAGATTGCTTGCATAAAATGTCAATTACTATTTTGTGATATTCGTTTATGCTGAAGGCAGATTTCCTACAGGGATTTAAGTCCATGAATCGGAGAAGGGACAAATACAAGCGGTGCTAAATACATAACAAACAACAGCACAGAAACAAATGCAAGAGATCACAACAAATAAAATTATGCAAGGGAAGAATGAAGACTAAGAAGAAACCATAATAGTAAACATTTGAATATTGTAGATTGCAGCACAGAATCAAAGAGATAGAAAAAAGTAGTCTTAAGAGAGTAAGATATAAACAGAAAAGGCAAAAAACATATCTTAAATAAACCAAAACTTTCATTCGCAAATTATACTAAGTATGTTATTATTTACGAACTCATATCCCAATAACAGCATTCACCTCAGCTATGCTGCTTACCAATTTCGCTTCTTCACCTGCTTTATGCCGAATAAAAACTTTGGCTCGAATAGAGAACGCCGACGCTGTTTCTGCCGCCTAAGCACGGAGGCATGTGTCATCACCGCTCGCAGTTTTTTGGTAAACTTTCATGCAAAAACAGTTATCCATAAACCGGAAAATCGACATCAGAGAGCGCAAGCGATCTCTTTTTTGACTTGCAGAACACAGCGATAGATTTAAGAAGTTGATTGCGGTCAGGCACAGAAAACAATTTCACAACGATGGGTGAATTGTGTGTTTTCGGTTGTTTATTACCCCCTCCCTTTCGCAGTCGAAACACATCACGTAGTGGGGGTGCTTTGTGCTCAGCCGCACAGAAAATTTTCGAGAAAAGCTCAGGTAAACACTCATTTGCAGTTTGGGGAATGCCAGTAATAATTAAGTCAGATGCTACTACTTGCTGAACACTACTTTCAAGAGCATTGAGCTGGGCCTGAGCTTCGAGAAGTTCATTACGCAGCATTAGAACATCAGGGCACCCGTTCTCAACTGCAGTCACTCTCCTCTCATTTGACGTGAAATACATTTTCAGGTTAGCCGTTTCAGCAGGTAACTCACCGAAATTTTGCATAATGCGCTCTTCAGTCTTCCCCGTTAAAGCTGTCAACTCTTTAACTATAGACTCTCTCAGCTCTTCCAATTCCTTTTTGAGCACATTCGATGACGGTGTGAGTGGGGTTTTAGGGGGAGATGGATGTCCTCTTGCTGAATTTTTCCGTGACATTGCTGTTGGTTTCATAAATTATTTTTTGTATTCAAGTTTATTCGACAATTGGCTGGAGCGGGTGCCAACACAAGACAGGTAAATTGGTACAAACAAATTAACACAATAAACAGTTGAAAACACACGCGCACACCAACAACACAAACGATGTGGACAATAGTTGAGGCATTTCTGAGGAAACATACAATCATTTGAGAGCGCTTAAAAAACACGTCCTACTCAGTTTACATTTGTTAAAAAAAGTGAAGTGAAGTGATTTTTGGTAATTTGAATATATTTTAAGATTCTAAAAAAATAAGATTTTACTATATTTTAGGATATTTCCTTCATAACAACAACGATTTAAAATGTTGCAAATAGATATGTTAGACTGCTAAACCCGCATTGTCGAGCTGGTGGTCGTACGACAAAGAGGAACTACTCAAGATCTTATTTTAATTTTAATTTATTTTTAACTTACTTACTTAATTGGCGTCCAACAAGGAGCGCCAGTCGCTCCTTCGCTCCGCCAATCGGCGCCAGTTGGTCACACCAAGGGATTTTAAATGGTTTTACACCTGGTCCTTCCAACTGAGTGGGGACCGCCCTCTACTTCTGCTTCCATAGGCGGGTTCCGATAGAAACACTTTATTGGCCGGAGCATCATCTTTCATTCGCATAACATGGCCTAGCCAGCGCAGCCGCTGCGTTTTAATTCGCTGGACTATGTGGATCTCTGCGTATAGCTCGTACAGCTCATCATTAAATCTCCTTCGGTACTCGCCATCGCCAACGCGTAGAGGTCCACTCCCAAAGCCGCTTCATCTGCTGTTGTCATGGTCCATGCTTATATCCCATATAGCAGGACGGGTACGATAAGTGACTTGTAGAGTATGACTTTCGTTCGCCGAGAGAGGACTTTACTTTTCAATTGCCTACCTTGTCCAAAGTAGCATTTATTGTCAAGATTGATTCTTCGCTGGATTTCAGTGCTGATGTTGTTGCTAATGTTGATGCTGGTGGTTCCTAAATAATCGAAGTCTTTTACTATTTCGAAATTATGGCTGCCAACAGTAGCGTGGTTGCCAAGGCACGTATGCGCCGACTCTTTGCTCGATGACAGCAGGTACTTCGGTTTGTCCGCATTCACCATCAAACCCGCTCCTTTTTCCAGTTTGGAGTAAGCAGAAATAACAGCGCAGGTGTTAAGACGATGATCTCAATGTCATCAGCATATGCCAGTAATTGCATGCTTTTATAGAATATTGTTCCAGTGCGGTTAAGTTCTGCAGCTAGTATAATTTTCTCCAGCATCAAATTAAAGAAATCGCAAGATAGGGGGTCACCCTGTGTGAAACCTCGCTTAGTTTCGAACGGCTCGGAGAGGTTCTTCCCAATTCTGGCTGAGGTGATGGTGTTGCTCAACGTCATTTTGCAAAGCCGTATAAGATTTGCGGGGAAACCAAATTCAGACATAGCGGCATATAGGCAGGTCCTTTTCGTGTTGTCGAAGGCGGCTTTAAAATCGACGAAGAGGTGATGTGTGTCGATTCACTTTTCACGGGGTTTTTCCAAGATTTGGCGCATTGTGAAAATCTGGTCGATAAGGCCGCACTGATAAGGTCCAATCAACCGGTTCACGGTGGGCTTCAACCTTTCACACAATATACTTCAAAGGACCTTATATGCTATATTAAGAAGGCTGATTCCACGATAGTTGATGCATTTTGCAGTATCCCCCTTTTTGTGGACTGGGCAAAGAACACTTAGATTCCAATCGTCGGCGTGTACTCGTCCGCCCATATTTTGCGAAGAAGTTGCTGCATGCGCCTTACCAACTCGTCGCCGCCGTACTTGAATAGCTCCGCAGGTAATCCATCAGCGCCCACGGCCTGGTTGTTTTTCAATCGGGTTATTGCTATTCTAACTTCGTCATAATCGGGCGGGGGGACATATATTCCATCATCATCGATTGCGGAATCGGGGTCGTCATCTGTGCGCGTTGAATCGCTGCCTCCATTTAGGAGAGCAGAGAAGTGTTCCCTCCATAATCGAAGTACTCTCTGAACATCAGTTACAAGGTCGCCGTTTTCGTTCCTACAGGAGTTTCCCCCGGTCTTAAAACCTTCCGTCTGTCGCCGTATTTTTTGGTAAAATTTTCGGGCGTTATTCCTGGTGGCTAGCAGCTCAAGCTCCTCGCACTCACGCCTTTCTGCTTCTGCCTTGTTCTTCCTGGAAAAGCGTCTCGCTTCCCTTTTCAACTCACGGTAGCGTTCGCACACTCCTCTTGTTGAGCTCGCTTTTAACGTAGCCCTGTAGGCAGCGTCTTTTCTTTCGGTTGCATAGCGGAATTCTTCATCGTACCAGTTGTTTTTTCGTGGCCGCCGGTAAGCAATTTTTTCCTCGGCAGCAGTACGAAGTGCTTTGGAGATATGCTCCCACTGCTTCTGTATTTCTTCAGGCTGAGTTGTGTTCTCAGAGAGCAGGTTTGGGGTTCGACTTGCGAAGTCATTGGCAGTCTGTTGTGATTGAAGCTTTTCGACGTCTAGCTTTCCTTGTGTTTTTTGTTCCCATGTTTTAGCCGCGCTGAGGCGGGTGCGTATTTTGGCTGCAAGGAGATAATGGTCCGAGTTGATGTTAGGCCCTCGGATCGTGCGCCCATCTAAAACACTGGAGGCACGCCGTCCATCTATTCCGTGATCGATCTGATTCCGAGTATTTCGATCAGGAGACAGTCATGTAGCTTGATGTATCTTTTATGCATGAACATCGTCCTGGATATGATCATATTTCCAGCACCGGCAAAGTCAATCAGCCTCAGTCCATTAGGAGAAGTTTCAATGTGTAGGCTGAACTTTCCAACTGTAGGGCCAAAAACACCTTCTTTGCCCACCTTGGCGTTAAAGTTGCGAAGCACGACTTTTATATCATGACGGGGGCAGCGCTCGTATGTGCGTTCTAATTGTTCATAAAAAGTGTATTTCGCCTCATCGTCTTTCTCCTCTGTCGGCGCATGGGCGCAGATGAATGATATATCAAACAATTTTGCCTTTATTCGGATAGCGGCGAGACGCTCGTCCACAGGCGTGAACGCCAGAACTTGGCGACAAAGTCTCTCTCCCACCACAAATCCGACGCCGAAACTGCGCTTATTCGTATGGCCATTCCAATAGATGTCACAATTTTTGATCTTCTTTCTTTCTTGCTTCGTCCAACGCATTTCTTGGATGGCGGTGATGTCAGATTTTGCTTTGACGAGGACACCAACCAGCATCTGCACCAATCCCTTTCAGGGAGCAGACGTTCCAGGAGCATGCCCTCAATTCATTGTCCTTCAAACGTTTGCCACGGTCGTATCAATAGAGATTGTATTTATCCGAGGCTTGTTGGTATATTTCATTTATTTATATATATTATATATTTAATTTATTTTTAACAAGGATACAAAAACGCAGTAAGCTATGCTTCGGAGTCGGAGCGAAAGTATTGGATAGTCAACGCGCTGATGGAAAAGCATAGAAATCCAAACCGAGAGGTATAGTGGAGTAGGATACGGAGTATAGGTAATAGGAGAACTCTTTCGCAGTAAAGTGCAGCGCTAATAATTATCCAGCGCTTGGGAGCAGTACTCGACCAAACAAAACTGAAGATCGAGGGCTTGGAGTGGATCCGTGAGGCGGAAGAAGTAGGTCGGAAGCAGTCCAAGGGGTTTGCTGCAAAAATCCCTCGGTACTGCAACCGGTACGGGGAAGAAGAAATTTCTAATGGCAGAATGAATAGACAACGTTCGGCGAAGGGCGAAAAGCCAGCATGCAGTAAACACCAGACCTGTAAAGTACTGAGTACATACTTTTACCAGTACCAAATAAGTACAAGTACTCAAGTACTTCAAATCTAAGTACAAAGTATAAGTACTACAGTACTTGTACTTCGAATCCCAAAGTACAAATATATATACTTACGAAATACTTGCAAGTAATTTTTCTGACAAAATATGTCAGCTTGATTCATAAATGGAAAATCAAAATGTATAACATCTGTTATAAAATTTTCATTGAATATGAGTAAAATTCATATTCGAAAGCAACAAGAAGTAAAACAACATAATAAATAAGTATAAAATGTACAACAGCTAACAATATTATAGTAGTTTTGTGTTTGCCTTCATTAGTCCTAGCTTTTCAAACGATAAGCCCGTCATTGATTGCCTTATAGGATTATAAACACTCCACTGGGGCGGAGCTTAGGGCGTATTCATTTTGAGTGATAGGTCCTTCAAAAGAGGATAACTCTGAAGAATATTGAAATCTGTTGATGTATCATTAAGATACCCGTGAAACTCTTCTTTAACCATTTTGTCGACGTAAGGTGATCGTAATGGTGCTGGTCGATCATGGCCTATTTCTTCGAAAAGCTCATCTATTTAAAAAAAATTGAGGGTTAATAAAGATATCATTTTCATAAATGCATACAAAGGTAAAGAATAAGGTATTAATAAGTGGAGTTTTTTTTTTATTGATGATAAGCTCATGGGAAAATACGTATTTTGAGATGAGGCGTTTAAAAGTAATGACTAAATTAGCGAACGATTTACAAAAATTTTTGGTATCATAAAAGATCTCATATTTGTGGATATACCGTTTCGATCAGTAGCTGAGCTGATTGTTAAAAAATATTAGTTGATCCGCTTCAAAGCCGTTCAATGTTTGTCAAAGTACTTCGAAAGTACTTACAAGTACTTTACTTGTACGTCAACAATTCAAGTCCCAGTACTTCGATACTTATATTTGTGCTCATTTTTCGAAGTACTGAGGTACTGTTACTTGTACTTGTACCGGTACTTTTTTATAGGTCTGGTAAGCACCAAGTCCAATCGCTTAGAGGAAGGGCAGCAGCATAGACAATACTAGTGTAAAAAGTAAAAATGATTAGATGTATTTATGTTGATGACAGGATGGTCATGCAGAAAGTTAAAAAATGTAGCGCTAATGTTCAGCGTAGAAATTCAATTCATCGAATCATTCTTTATTGACAAATGCTTTCTCTTTTATAGGAATTTTGCTTACAATACTATTACAATATTTTCGTACAATACTTATACACTAAAAATAACTACATTCTATTTCCATATACCTAGTCAGTAGAATGTTCTTATTACCTAACTATGTAATAATATTTGGTCAGTTGCACTGACAAACCGACGCTGTCGATCAGTCATGCTGGTCAACACGTGAGCTAGTGAGTGTGACGCTTATGGGTTAAACAACTATATGGCTCCCCGCTGAGTTCAATGTAACTTATCTATACCGCTATGAGTAATTTGTGTATGGTCGAAAGTGAAATTCATTTGCTTATGCATTCCAAGCTAGTCCTATTCTGGCATGTACATAAATGCAAATATCTTGTATTGTGGTAATGTCACACCATCCACCTTTAAGAAGAATCGCATACACTTGAGAACAATTGTATGTGATTCTTAAAGTGATGACCCATTTAGAGTTTACAAAATTTTAATTGCTTTTTAGTTTGCTATTGTAATTTATTGTCTTGCGATAATTTGATATTGAGCATGAAGAGTTTGTTTACTTATTTTTATATCCGTTTACATTTGCTTGCCATGTGTGATTTTTTGTGCTGACACATTTTTTTTTTGTTGTTCTTTTGTTTGTACATTTTTTTTTATATGTTTTGAAGTATAAAATATATATTTATATTTGTATGGTTATGTGCTTGTGATTATGAATAACGTTTTGCATCAAGTGTTATTGACATCAGAATTTTAAATGTATTTTGCACAGCCGGTCTTTAAGAGCGTCGACTCACTTAAAAATCGGCATGCGTTTACAATTTGTTATGAAGTAACCGTAACTTGATGCTAACATGATTTTATATTTTTCTTGTGTCTGTTTATACCTTTATTGATGAGTAAATTGGAATGCTATTGTTGAAACTGGTTTTTGTTAAATTGTGTAAGTTAATAGCAGATTTTTTTTTTGTATTGGTATTTTCCTATTACCATTTTCTAGCCTATTGGGAATTTGAAGAAAAAATATTTTTTACTACTATTCAACTCTATTAAGAGTAAAAGATATTTTCCTATTACTATTTCTTTTTCTACCTGTGGCTAAAGTAAAAATATTTTTCCTAAAATTATGGCCTCTCTAAAAGCGAGGTTTCCTAACTGAATCATCCCTTACTTATATCTATTTCTTTAATTATAACATCTTTTCATTGTTATTTCATATCATTAGGGTTACATTAAACTTAGTAAAAAAATCTATAGCTAATTATACGGAAATTTATAATATGAAATATGTAACTAATTATGTAGAAGTTTAGGAGCTGTGATTGACGGAAGAGCAAGGTAGTTTATATTAGTGGTAGTAGTTTAGCTAGTTAGGGGAAGGAAGGTACAGTGGATGCAAAAATTATTCTGTCTTTTAATTTATTTTTCTTATTTTTCCAGCAGTATATTTTTTATCTTATTTGTCATGCGATTTTTGCCGCGGCAACCAAGGCAGAATCGTCATGACTTTTATGAATTATTTTTATTTTTATACCGGGATTGTCACATGCACAACCTCTTTGGTTAATGCAATTATTTGATGTTAGAGAACTTGGGTACCAATTATTATTTTATAAATTCGCCTACTGCAGCAAATATTTTATTCTTAATCACCAATTTGTCCCTCATGACAACTGTGTTTTTTCCTTATAAATTTCAAGTCCTGGATTGCCGGCATTTCATGTATGCCGAATATTATCCTAAGTCAATAACTTCCTCAACAATCTGGTTGCTTGATAATTTTTCTACGCTAACATTTTTCTATCCTAAGATGAAAATGAGCGCGACTAGTCTTTTATTGCAAATTTATATAGCGCTTGTTGTTATGGGCTGGTTTTTAAATTTTTTTTATATTTTCTTTCTTAAGTTTTTCTTATTTCCACTGTCCTAGAATTTCCTATTGCTTCATGGCCATGTTTGTCAGGAGCATTCAAAGGAATTATGCAAATTTTGATTTGCTATTAAATTTTGGCAGGGTTAATGAGTCTGCCCTTACTGTTGATTGGGAAATTTTAAGAGTTATTATTGTACTTATTTGTTGCTCTTCCTCAGCTTTGGGTTTGGTTTTAAAAGTGGTTTAGGTAGAAAGTTTAAAGTACTTGGAATATTAAATGCATGCTTGAGCATTTTTCAACTGCCTATATTTAATTTTTATAAAGTTTTTAAGTATTGTGGCTATGGCAATGGTCAATAGCACGATAACGCAGATTAAAACTGCTAGCCATATATCTGGTATTTTTTGAATATCTTTCGTATGTACCTCTGCAGGTGGTTCATATTTTACGACTCTATTTTCCGTTGATTCCGAGCTTTCCTTCTATCTATCCGGCTATCGCTATCATGATGCCTTGAGCAATTTTTGCCCACCAAGCCATGTTAAAATTTTCCTATAATTATTTTCCTACTTTTGTGAGGAATGAACTAACTTAAATTTTTTTTATTTGTTTGTTTAGTTAACTCTATTAAAGTATAAAAATTTTGTTTTTAATGAAAAAATTTGCTTGATTAAAAATTTTTAGCATTTTTTTTTTACAAAAATATTTTAAAAATTAATTTTTATGCCGTTTTGCTTTCATTATTTCTCCTTGATTTAAAGATCTAAGAAGGATTTTTTAATTTTATTTTTCCTTATTTAAATAATATTATAGAAACTACTATTTAAAATTTGTTTCTAAAATTTTTGATTTTCTTAAAAGAATTTTCTAAAGTTAATATTTTTAACATTCTAGTTTTCTTAAAATTGAAAATTTTTTTATTTTCAAAGTAATTTCATGTTATTATTATGTTTTTTTTCTATGCCACATTGGGCTTCAATCTTTTTCCCTATTTTTTAGATTAGTTTGTGTCATGTTCAAATCTGACATCAAACTTGTTGTAAAAAGAAGTTTGCTCATCCTACCGCAAAAAAAATCCTAATTTTGAATTTTAATTTTTAATAAAAAAATTTTTCCAAATCATTGTTTTTTAAATTTTAGTTGAACAAATTAATTAACTTTTAACATTGTAAATTTGAAATATTCTTTTAATTTTTAATTAACATTCCTGATTTTTTTAAAAAATTGCCCAAGCAAAAATAAAATGTTTGCTAATGGGTAAGCGTCCCTAAGGCCGCTCAATTTATTCTAAAAATGTATATACTCAACATACGTAAAACTCGTTGCCAATCTTGTTGCCAGTCGTACTGCTCATCTGGTCCTGCTGGTTTGCTATAGTTGGTCTCCGGCCGTCAGTCAGATATTATATTTATTCCACCCTTTTTTATGCGTGGTAATTGCGGTTTGCTGATTGCCATGAAGTATGCATTTTGTTCTAGGTTATTGTTGTCTTCTTTTGCCTTTGTTCGTTTTTTAAAATTCAAATCGGTTGCCTTTAAGTTGATGTGGAGCCTTGGTCTTCCATATCACTCTGGTGTGCTTTCAAAATTGTTTGGTAACTCAAATTTTGTGGCAGGATCTTTGAGATCTTCTTCGATACATTTTGTTTCTGTTAAAAGGATTTATGCTAATGAAATCCTTTTGGCATTGCTTGATCAGCAACTTTTGCCTTTAAATGTTGAATTGGCAGGATCTTCCTCCAGCTAATCCCGCTTTACGACAGGTTCCTCTGACCAGCTAGATCTTTAGCAGTTCTGCCAATTTTGATCTAGACTGGCAGGATCGCCATGTAAAAAGTAAAAAGGATTAGATGTATTTATGATGATGGCAGTATCGCCATCTAGAAAGTTAAAAGGATTTATGAGGAAATGAAAACAAACGTGAATAACTTGTAGCGCTAATGTTCAGCGCAGAAATTCATCGAATCATTCTTTATTGACAAATGTTTTCTCTTTTATAGGAATTTTGCTTACAATACTATTACAATATTTTCGAAAAATACTTACACACTAAAAATAACTACATTCTATTTCTATATACCTAGTCAGTAGAATATTCTTATTACCTGACTATGTAATAATATTTGGTCAGTTGCACTGACGCTGTCGATTAGTCATGCTGGTCATCACGTGAGCTAGTGAGTGTGACGCTTATGGGTTGAGCAACTGTAAATGGATATGGCTTCCCGCTGAGTTCAACGTAACTTATCTATACCGCTATGACTGTGTCGCTATGGGTAATTTTTGTGTGGTCGAAAGTGAAATTCATTTGCTTATGTATTCCAAGCTAGCTCTATTGTGGCATGTACATAAATGCAAATATCTTGTATTGTGGTAATGCCACACTAGTGGGTATAAACCTGTAGGACAGATGGACCCCAATAGCTGCAATTCAGAGAGAGGTAGTTAAAATAGGCGATAGGCCAACCGCGGATATGGAAGAAGGAGATAAGCCAAAGGGAGATACAGCCAAGGGTCAAAGCCCGTATATACCGACACCGTATTGAAAAGTTCTTACTGCATCCCGTCCCACGGAGGAGGGTCAGCTCTACATCTTCCAAGTAAACAAGCAGTTGAAGTATATATATAAAACGCAGCTTGCAAAAATTTCGAGGGGTGCAGGAAGAATTTAAATGCTACTCAGGAAAAGAAGTCCCATGGATAACAATCCTAACACGCTAGAAGTTGGCGAAGTCGAATGGGACCTCGAAAGCCTTAGAGCAATCGGGCAGGTGGAAGACTAGGACGTTACCATGCAGGTGTTAGATGAGGACAAACAGCCAATGAAGTTGCGAGTCGCACAAGGGAGCACCGAGCACAGCATTCAGCCCCCTGGAAATGAAGTCCCGAGGTTAACAATCTTAAGGAAGGGTGAAGAGGACTTTGGAGCCCGTAAACCCAAAAGACAGTGAGAGGAGTATTCTTTTGACATGACGCTAATCCAGAAGCCATGTCCTTTATCGGGAGGGAGGGTTTCTGGGCTCAGCGCGTGCGGAACTGATGTTAGCCATGCGCAAAGGGATGGAAGGGTGAGAGCTGAAGTCATGGTAAGGGAACAGCTGCAGTCATATATTATGCCCAAGTACACTACTGATTACCTCGCCGTCAAGCAGAAGAATTAGCGCGAATTTGTCCTGGCATCCGCTGTATTGTTCATACTGCGGAAGCACCACCGGTGGAGTGCAAGAGGCTAGTACAGGAGGAAGGGCACATGGTCGGAGGCGGGGATGCCACAATGCGTGGAGAGAAGGAGATAGCAATGAGAGAGGCGAATGTATGGAAACCAATTTGCACAGAGCCTACAGTGAAATATTCCCTACATATGTTGGCCCACCATCCAGCAATGTCCCTGATATAATATTGATCTCTGAACGTATTATATCAAGGTATGATTTGATGGCTCTTGCTGTACCATCCTTCTTCCACCATCCGTATATCAGATTCAGCACCCTCTAAAAGGGGAAGAGAAGCGAGGAACCTTTAGAAAGCCTTGGTCAATGAACTAGACGAAATTCCAGAAACATGTAAAATGGAAACTGGGACAACCCAAAGAGGTTGCCAATGTGGACGAACTGGAGGGATCCACCGACTTCCTAACAAAGATGCTTATAACTGCGTATAACAGAGCTTGCCCTCTAAGAAGATTTAGAGAAAAAGCAAAGTCGCCATGGTGGAGCAATGAGCATATTCTTCTTAGAAGGCAGGTAAAATAAATGTTTAGGCTGGAACGCTTCGCTTTCCTGCTGGGACGAGTACAGGGATCTGTTGAGGATCTACAAGCGTGGTATTTCCAGTGCGAAGAGAGTCCCTTGGAAAATTTCTGTGCGGACATCGAGTGCCCAGGGAAACATATGAAGTACAGAGAAAAATAAAAAAAGAGAACGGTGAATGGTCACGTAATAGTGTAGAGTACCTTGGGGTGCTTTTCGGCACACATTTCCCATCGGGAGATGATTCAGTAGAGCCAGCAGACAGCACTCATAATTGGATCACGTAGCGGATAGTATCGTGGTGGTAGCAGATACCAAGATCGCATTGGCCATGAAGACTTTCTCTAAAATTAAATCGCCGGGTCCAGATATATATATGCCAACCATCACGCTCGATGAGTAACCCATTAACTTACGGCTTACGCAGATGACATTGCAATTGTCCAAAGATGAAAGTGCCTTTCAACGATTAGATCTTTGATGGATCGGGCGGGATTAAGAATTTCAAGGTCCCAAATTTGACCGGGATCAAGCTGGCAGGGGTTACCCCGCAGGAGAAACCTGAGGACGAGGCGATACACGTGTACACTGGAGGCTCCAAAGTTGTGGAAGGAGAATAAATAAATGTAAGGATCGATAAAGGCGGCGGCCAAAAGAAGGAGAAAGGTATGCAAAGTACTGTGCAGATACGGAAATATCCTACAAGCTGCCAGTTGACTGTACTGCTTTTAGGTGGAGATTGTAGCCATGCCCAAAGCAGTAGAAGCACTGGAAAATATAGCTTGAACTGCAGTCCCGTCAACTTTTATATTGACAGCGAAGTAACAATTAAGGCAATAATCTCCCATAGCACAGCCTCTTAAAGTGTGTTAGAGTGCTAGAAATCCCTGAAAGGAATATGGCCAGGGAGAAATATACATCAGGGCATATGGGAAAAGATGAGAATGAAAAACCGGATGAACTGGCTAGAAATGGCGCTTTCCCAATTAGATTAGAAGAGATCGACCACGCGGGAAAGACGTGAACCCAAGCACGGGGCTTCATTGTGTCGAAGATCATGTGAAGGTCTTCCAAATTTAGACCAACAAAGGTACCACAATCATTCAAAACAGAGGACTGTAGACTCATGACGGGTGTTCTGAGTGGACACTGCCTTTTGGCTCACAGGCCTTTAAATTCGGTCAGTGATAGTAGATGTAGGAGGTGAGGGTTGAAGGAGGGAACAATCGAACAAGTTTTGTGCTTGTGCCCTGCAGAGAGCCAGCAGGGATAGTGCTTCTATGTAGCAGATCCAGAATTCAGAAATATTCTGAAGTTAAAATTGAGCTCTGAAGTTGTTATATCAAGGAATGACTACATGGCCCTTGCCAGACCATCCCTCTCCGACCATGCGTATATCAGCTTTAGCATCCCCCTAAATAGTATAGAAAAGAGAGGAATCTGTATAAACCCTAGGACAACGAAATGGACCAATTTCGATAAACATGCAAAAACAAAACTGGGACAACCCAAAGAGGTTTCCAATGTAGAGGAACTGGAAGAGTTCAAAAAATTTCTTTTTTAATGCATGGCGGTCACCGTGGTGTGGAGCTAACGTGCTCCGCTCTCCACACCGAAGATCCGGGGTTCATGCCCCGGGCAAAGCATCATCAAAATTTCAGAAACCAGTGTTTTCCGTTAGAAAACACTTTTTCTAAGCTGGGTCGTTCCTCGACAGTAATTTGGCAAGCACTCCGAGTGTATTTCTGCCATGAAAAGCTTCTCAGTGAAAACTCATCTGTCTTGTAGATACCATTCCGAGTCGGCATAAAACATATAGGTCCCGTCTCGCTTATTTATAGGAAAAATTAAAAGGTGCACGACGCAAATTGAAAGAGAAGCTCGGCCTAAAATCTCTTCAGAAGTTATCGCGCCCTACATTTACTTATTTTTATACTCAGCATGTTTTGCACACAGACTGTACATTATTAATACTTGTGATAAAATCAATTTTACAAATATTATTAATCATAAATCAAAAACCGTTAAACCTATCATAACAAAATTCGGCCGAGAGGTTGCCTTTACTCCAAGGAATGCCTCGAAGACAACTTAATGACATCGGTTAAGGACCACGCCCACTTTTATATAAATGATTTTTAAGGGGTCGTGGACGAATTAAATAAGTTATATCCCTGCAATAAAGAGCTCTATATCAATTATATACATACCTTTTTCCAAGTGAAATTATAACAAGAAATAGGAAAAAATGCAAATTTTAGAATATGGGCTGACTACGCAATACATACCTTTTTCCAAGTGAAATTATAACAAGAAATAGGAAAAATGCAAATTTTAGAATATGGGCGTGACTAAGCAATTTTTTTGTTTGTTTCGGGAGCCATAACTCGAAGAAGAATTACCGGATCGTTATAATATTAGGCACACATATTTTCCTCATAGCAGGGAATATTTCTAGATCAGTTAGGGACCACCCACATTTTATAAAATACTTTCAAAGGGGTCGTAGACGAATATAATAAGCTATACCTTTGCGAAAAAAGCTTAATATTAATGGTATCTTATTATACTCAGCTGAGCAAAGCTCACAGAGTATATTAACTTTGTTCGCATAGCGGTACCCCGTAACGGCATAAACTAATGGAGATAGATATAGACTTCTATATATCAAAATGATCTGGGCGAAAAAAGAAATTCATTTAGCCATGTCGGTCCGTCCGCCCGTATGCCCGCAAACACGATAACTTCAGTAAATTTTGAGGTATCTTAATGAAATTTGATATGTAGGTTCCTGGGAACTTATCTCAGATCGCTATTTAAAATGAATGAAATCGGAGAATAACCACGTCCACTTTTCGATATCGAAAATTTCGAAAAACCGAAAAAGTGCGATAATTCATTACCAAAGACGGGTTAAGCGATGAAACTTGATAGGTGGACCTTATGACGTAGAATAGAAAATTAGTAAAGTTTCGGACAATGGGCGTGGCACCGCCTACTTTTAAAAGAAGGTAATATAAAAGTTTTGCAAGCTGTAATTTGGCAGTTGTTGAGGATATCATGATGAAATTTGGCAGGAACGTTACTCCTATTACGATATATGTTCTGAATAAAAATTTTCAAAATCGGATGACGAAACCCCACTTAAAAAAAAATTTAAAATCAAATTTTAACAAAAAATTTAATATCTTTACAGTATATAAGTAAATTATGTCAACATTCATCTCCAGTAATGATATGGTGCAACAAAATACAAAAATAAAAGAAAATTTCAAAACAGTCGTTGCTCCGCCCTTTTTCATTTAATTTGTCTAGAATACTTTTAATGCCATAAGTCGAACAAAAATTTACCAATCCTTGTGAAATTTAGTAAGATCATAGCCTCTATGACGGTAACTGTTTTCTGTGAAAATGGGCGATATCGGTTGCAGTCAGGCCCAGTTTTTATACACAGTCGACCGTCTGTCCTTCCGCTCGGTCGTTAACACGATAACTTGAGCAAAAATCGATATGTCTTTACTAAACTTAGTTCACGTACTTATCTGAACTCACTTTATCTTGGTAATAAAAATGGGCGAAATCCGACTATGACCACGCCCACTTTTTCGATATCGAAAATTTCGAAAAATCAAAAAAAAATGCCATAATTCTATACCAAATACGAAAAATGGTGATTGGATTGGTTTTTTGACGCAAAATATAACTTTGAAAAGTTTGTAAAATGGGTGTTACACCTACCAGGTTGAGTAGAATAAAATGAAAAACTTCTGCAGGGTGATATCAAAAACCCTTGGAATCGTAGCAGGAATAATGTTCGTGGTATTACATATATAAATAAAGTAGCGGTATCCGACAGATGATGTTCTGGGTCACCCTGGTCCACGTTTTGTTCGATATCTCGAAAACGCCTTCACATATACAACTTAGGACTACTCGCTTTTAAAATACTCATTAACACCTTTCATTTGATGCCCATATCGTACAAACACATTATAGAGTCACACCTGGTCCACCTTTATGGCAACATTTCGAAAAGGCGTCCACCTATAGAACTAAGGCCCATCCCTTTTAAAATACTCATTAACACCTTTCGTTTGATACCCATATCGTACAGACACATTCCAAGGTTACCCTATGTTCATTTTCCTAACTGGTTATTTTCCCTTATTTTATCTCCAAAGCTTTCAGCTGAGTACGTAATGTTCAGTTACACCCGAACTTAGCCTTCCTTACTTATTTTCTAAATGGAATTATAACAAAAAGTTAGAAAGTATTAAAATTTTTTAAAATGGACGTGGCACTGCCCTTTTCTCGACTAAGCAATTTTCCATGTTTTGGAAGTCATAACTCGAAGAAAAATTAAAATATCGTAATAATATTGGGTACACATATTTTTCTTGTAGCAGGAAATATTTCTAGTAAAAATTTACGGATCGGATAAAGACCACGCCTACTTTTATATAAAAGAAATTTAAAAGGGTCGTAGACTAGAATAATAAGATATATCTTAGCGAAAAATAGTAATTTGTCAATGATATTTTACTTACCAAATTTTATTATACAAGGAAATTGGGAGATTTTTTTTCAAATGGGCAGTGTTATGTAGAAAAGTAATTTATCTAAAATGAACTGCACAATTGAAGCTGGCGCTGTTCGATTACACCCGAACTTAGACACCCTTACCTCTTATCATTAAACACTCTTATGACTGCGTATAAAAGAGCTTACCCTCTAAGAAAATTCAGAGAAACATCAGTTCAAGAAGCTGATTCTTCTTAGAAGACAGGTAAAACAATGTTTAGGCTGTCAGAGGTCGCGGAAAGCGAAGAAGGCTGGGACGAATATAGGGATTTGTTGAGGATCGACAAGCGTGAATTTTATAGGGCGAAAAACGTCTCATGGAAAATGTTATGTGTGAACATCCAGTGCTCCAACGAAACAGCGCTGTTGAGGAAAGTCCTAGCGTGGGAAAATAGATTCCAGGGACTAATTAAGAAATGGTCTCGTGAGGTGCTTTTCGACACACATTTCCCAACGGGAGAATAGCCAGCAGGCAGCCTTACACTTTGATCACCGAGCGGATAGTGCCGGTATTCATCAGAGAACGGAGAAAATCACAGATTGCTTGATTTCATCATACAGCAAAATTCCTATTCACATTGGATCATGCGCATATACTCAGAAATGATTTAACTTAGCACCTATGCTTGCTTGACTCCTTTGGCATGATTGCGCGCCAATGATCGAACATGTTTTACATAAGCATGTATGATCAAACGAAGTCTGGTTTACAATGAATTCAAAACACGATAATCAGTAATGATCAGTGTTGCCATTTTAGCTTGTTTCAAGCTAGATTTAGCTTTTTTTTCTCCATTTAACTTGAAAAGTTGCGATTTAGCCATAAGCTTTTTCCCAGCTTTTTTTTTAGAAATTTTTTAGCTCTTTTTAGCTTTTTTAAAAATTTTAGGAAATCTAGATAGACAGTTTTATGTAGATTCAATTTTACATATATGCTGCATAAAACGACGGACTCGACCCTTTGCAAATCGCATCCACATGAATAGGATAACTCCTTGTTTTTATGTTCTTATATCAGCCGGCATAATATTTATTTGAAAGATACCGTTGTGTGTAAGGTTTAGAGCTCATATAAAGTAAAACGTATGTAAGGAATTATTATAAGCCATAAGGTAGAATATAACAACTTTATTATAAGGCTTATGAACCAGTGAGCTGCAATTATTCATGTTTTAAGGTTATTACTAGACTAACCAAAAAATGAGTATTAGTGCGTACACAAACAAAGAATATCAAGTACTTATATCCACTAAAACACATTTACATAGTCATGCTTCGTAAAATGAATATCCGCTCATAAGCCACGAAGCAGTTCAGAACTCAATTGTCTTATTGAGCAAGAAAGTCAACTGTGTTATACGAAAACACTAATTTGAATCAGTATGACTAACAGTACAATAAAATGAATATAGTCATATCAGTCTTCTGACGCTAGCAACACAACGATGTACACGAAACTAAACTGAATACAGCGCTAAAGAGAAACCGATAATAAACGAAGTATACAGTGTATTACACACGAAACCAACGTGCTACTGAGTTAAAGCGATTTTGATTTCAGTTTATACTCAACAATGTCATATATGTATGGGACATTTGCGTTGCGGGGCACTTGTATGTATTTTCTATTTTATGTGCTAGTCACTCATAGTAATTGTCTGTACTTGACTAAGTACACATTTAGACACAAATTTTTGGCTCACATAAGGCCTTATCAAAAGAAACTACTTGCTGTATTAGGACCTTTTATATAAGGAGAGGGTTCTGGGTTCACGCCCCGGGAAAGTTAACATCACAATTTTTTAAACAAGCTTTTCAATTAGAATAAAAAGTTTACAAGCGGGGTCGCCCCAAGGTAGTGTTTGGAAAGCACTACGAGTGTATTTCTTACATGAAAAGCTCTCAGCAAAACCCATCTGCCTTGCAGATGCCGTTCTGAGTCGGCATAAAACAAGTAGTTTTATTTTGTTTTTTTTTTTTTGATTTTCCGACAGGGTGAATAAATGATGTATATTGGAACGATTTTCCGTCATCCGTTGTCATATTTTGTTTCGAGAAAGATCGGTTTCAGCGTTGTGCCATCATCAGTGTCGAGTTTCATTCTGATCTCTCGTTGTCCTTTGCTTTGTTTTTTAGTTCGTAGGTACATGAGCAGGTATTGTCAAAATTGATGCTTGTGTATATTTATGTGTATGTGCTGTGTGTTCATTCAGAACCGAGGGTGGTTTTTACTGATCGATTTGTGTGGCTGACTGAGGCAGGTTATAGTCAGTAATTCTAGTCGTTTGACCTTCTTTGTGTGTTTGTTGGTTTGGGGCATTTATTTGTTTTGTGTATAGTTGTTATTGTGTGTTGTACCTGTGTGATCTCTTTTTTTCTTGTAACAAGTTTTAAATGCTCAAATATTGTGTCAGAAATTGTGTTTATCTGTTCGTTTATTATTCTTCCGTTGAATGTATCCTGTTTGTAGATTTCCATGTTTTCGAGTACGTTGAGACATCGGCCTTTTGCTTGCATGTGAAGGACCCTAACAGGGGAAAATTCATTTTCGACCATGTGATTCGCGAAGTTAGACTCTGGTATAATGTTTAGATTCCTGTTTTTTGTTGTAATCTCTAATGTGTTCTCTGAACCTCGGTCTTATTTTCCGTCCTGTTTGTCCTATGGAACTGTGTTGGCATCCGCAGGTAAGCTTGTATACGCCGTGGCTGCTAAACCGATCCTCTGAGTTAGTGTTAGTTCTTAGTTTTCGCCCTTGATTGTTCGATGTTTTGATCGCTGTGTTAAAGTTGTATTATTTAAAGAAGTTTGCCAATTTATATGTTGCTATTCCAGTATATGACAAAGGCGCCCAGGTGTTATTATTTTCCTTTTCACTATTTCTTTTTGGTTCTCCATGCGTCCTTCTGAGCGTATCTACTAGTGCTTTTTTATATCCGTTGCTTGCAGCAATATTATATATGACTTCAAGCTCTCGCTTATATGCCTCTTGTGTAAGAGGTGTTCTTTCAAGTCTATGTACCAAACGCCCTAATGCTGCATTTTTAAGGGCCAATTAATGGTGACTTATAACCATAACGCGATTTTCACGATTTTTAGGTTAAGGCACCATTAATCGATCACATTGGAGATGGTTATGGATATGGGTATGGTTACGGCTATGGCGTTAGGGCTAAGGAAGTTTAATTTGGCTTTTATGCTCTTGGGGGTGATTTGAGGCATTATGTATTATTGTGTCGGTGGCCGTTGGCTTTCTATATATATTTCAGAGTTAAATCTTTTGGCAACTTTATCAATATTTATCGTGAGGTCTAGATAGTTGATTTTTCCGACTTTTTCGGTTTCCATTGAAAATTTTATATTTCCGTGCTCCTTGTTGAGGAACTCCAGTACAAGCTCTTCGTTATTAGTAGTTAAAACGCATATTCTGTCTTCCACGTATCTAGCCTAAACTGACACGTCTAATTTGGATTTCAGCTCCTGTATGTACTTTTCTTCCAGATTTTGCATGAACATTTCCATAAGAACGGCTGATGTGGGGCTTCCCATTCCAAGACCGTTTGTTTGTCTATATATTTTATTGTTGAATTGAAAATAGTTTTGACGAAAAGTGGCTCTTAGCGTATTTATGATTTGCATAATTTTCACTTTGTTTTATGTATTATGAACTATTGTTGAGCTAACTATGTCCAAAGTCTCTGATAGTGGTATTGATGGGTATAAAATTTTATGTTAAAAGATACCAATTTTCTGTTCTTTATTAGCTCTACGGTCTCAAGTTTCCCCATTAGTTCTGTTGTGTTAGCTATTGCATATTCGTTCCTTAGCTCTAGAGTATCTTTCAATATCATTTTTAAATATTTTGACAGTTTGAAACATGGTGCCGATTTAAAATTAATGATGGCCTCATTGG
The DNA here is from genome assembly GCF_040869045.1 of Eurosta solidaginis. Classification (NCBI taxonomy): domain Eukaryota; kingdom Metazoa; phylum Arthropoda; class Insecta; order Diptera; family Tephritidae; genus Eurosta; species Eurosta solidaginis. The sequence goes on from NC_090324.1 coordinate 15,977,899, forward strand.
AGTGTTCGGCTTGTAGATTTTTGTAGCGCAATTAGTGGAGGAGTCGAAGGGTTCATTTGGACCAATCTATGTGCCATGTTAGAATCTACTATATTTGTTGCATTTTGTATAGCAACTTTTAATTGTTTCTGGTATTCATCCGCGGAATCCTCTCTTATTCTACGAGATTTCATTTCTTCTATGCGTTCTTCGGTTTTGGCTATATATTCTTCTTTTTAGATTAGCACAGTAGTGTTTCCTTTGTCCGATTTCGTTGTGACAATATTGTTATACTCAGTTGAGCAGGGCTCACAGAGTATTTTAACTTTGATTGGTTGGTTGTACAGGCATAAAGGAATCGAGATAGATATAGACTTCCATATATCAAAATCATCAGTATCGAAAAAAAATTTGATTGAGCCATGTCCGTCCGTTAACACGATAACTTGAGTAAATTTTGAGGTATTTTGATGAAATTTGGTATGTAGGTTCCTGGGCACTCATCTCAGATCGCCATTTAAAATGAACGATATCGGACTATAAGCACGCCCACTTTTTCGATATCGAAAATTTCGAAAAACCGAAAAAGTGCGATAATTCACTACCAAAGATGGATAAAGCGATGAAACTTGGTAGGTGAGTTGAACTTATGACTTATGAAAATTAGTAAAATTTTGAACAGGTAATTTAAAAGTTTTGCAAGCTGTAATTTGGCAGTCGTTGAAGATATCATGATGAAATTTGGCAGGAACGTTACTCTTATTACTATATATATGCTTAATAAAAATCAGCAAAATCGGTCGTCGATAACGTGCAACAAAATACAAAAATAAAAGAAAATTTCAAAATGGGCGTGTCTCCGCCCTCTTTCATTTAATTTGTCTAGGATACTTTTAATGCCATAAGTCGAACAAAAATTTACCAATCCTTGTGAAATTTGGTAGGGGCTTAGATTCTAGGACGATAACTGCTTTCTGTGAAAAAGGGCGAAACTGGTTTGAAGCCATGCCCAGTTTTTATACACAGTCGACCGTCTGTCCTTCGCTCGGCCGTTAACACGGTAACTTGAGCAAAAATGGATATATCTTTACTAAACTCAGTTCACGTACTTATCTGAACTCATATTGTATTGGTATAAAAAATGGCCGAAATCCGACTATGACCACGCCCACTTTCTCGATATCGAAAATTACGAAAAATTAAAAAAATGCCATAATTCTATACCAAATATGAAAAAAGGGATGAAACATGGTAATTGGATTGGTTTATTAAAGCAAGATAAAACTTTAGAAAAAAAAACTTTGTAAAATGGATGTGACACCTACCATATTAAGTAGAAGAAAATGAACTTCTGCAGGGGGAAATCAAAAGCCCTTGGAATCTTGGCAGGAATACTGTTCGTGGTATTACATATATAAATAAATTAGCGGTACCCGACAGATGATGTTCTGGGTCACCCTGGTCCACATTTTGGTCGATATCTCGAAAACGCCTTCACATATACAACTACAACTACTCCCTTTTAAAACCCTCATGAATACCTTTAATTTGATACCCATATCGTACAAACACATTATAGAGTCACCCCTGGTCCACCTTTATGGCGATATCTCGAAAAGGCGTCCAGCCTTAGAACTAAGGCCCACTCCCTTTTAAAATACTCATTAACACCTTTCGTTTGATACCCACATTGTACAATCGCATTCTAGAGTCACCCCTGGTCCAATTTTATGGCGATATCTCGAAAAGGCGTCGACCTATAGAACCAAGGCCCACTTCCTTTTAAAATACTTATTAACACCTTTCATTTGATACCCATATCGTACAAACAAATTCTAGAGTCACCCCTGGTCCACCTTTATGGGGATATCTCGAAAAGGTGTCCACCTATAGAACTAAGGCTCACACCTTTTTAAAATATTCATTAACACCTTTCCTTTGATACCCATATCGTACAAAAAAATTCTAGAGTCACCCCAGGTCCACCTTTATGGCGATATCTCGAAAAGGCGTCCACCTATAGAACTAAGGTCCACACCCTTTTAAAATACTCATTAACACCTTTCATTTGATACCCATATCGTACAAACAAATTCTAGAGTCACCCCTGGTCCATTCTAACCATCCTAAATCCAAGTCCGAGTCCGTGTCCATTCTTGTCCTGTTCTCATCATCTCCGTCCCCTACAACCGACGCCGCCACGCCGGCCATCTTTCAACACCAACAACAACCAATACTTCAAAAAAACTTACCCAACGTTAACAGCAAAATGTATTTTCCAAATAAGTTTTTCTTCTGGCCAAAACACTTACAAATCACAATATTTCAATGTTCTTCTTTCTTTTTTAAACACAACTTTCACATTTTTCAAGTCCTACCACCTCTATTCTATTCCTTATTATTATTTTTTTTAACAACCGTTTTCCGAAGTCCGTCAGTATTAACCAAGAATCAGCGTAGAATGCCAATGGCCTACAGTTCTTACATAGTGCTGTTAGTCCATCTTGTGTTAGTGTGTTGGAAAATACAAACAACAATAACTACGAGTCTGCTACAGCTGCGCTTTCGTCTTTGCCGTTGTCTTTTAAATCTTCTGTTTACCCTATACCTACAATGTTATCACCTATTTTTTGCAGCGTCAACGGTACTTCGCAATCCGTACTGTCAAATGGTGTGAGTGGGCAAAATACATGTTCTTTAACAGATGTTACTAAGGGTCATGCAATGTCTGCTAATAATGCTATCGTAAGCAACGTACCTTCTGCCGATGGGACTGTTATTGCTTCGAGTGGTGCTCAACCGTTTTCCTCTGTTGTTGCTAACAGAATGCATTGGCTTCTTCAGCTGACGATGTTTATAATCGTAACAATGCTACTTATATTTCTACGAATCCTGTTAAATCAGATGCTGCTGATACTGCTAATGCTAAAGCGTCAAAATCTACAAAGAAACGCACACTTCAGGAAAAACGTGTTGCGATTGCTGTTAACCCTAATGAGTTAAATATTACTGCTAGTGGTGGGAATCCTAATATGCAATCAAGTACGTCGTCGGGATCGGACATTCAACCTAGCTCGCCTAATGCCAATAATAATAATAACAATAACAAGAATGCCAACAACAACAACAATGTCGGTAACAACAACAATAATGTTAATAGCAATCATAGGCGTTCACGAAGGCGCGCGATTGGCTCTTGTGTGTCTACTGAACTTGGGGTAGCTGCTCGTTTCAGATGGTTTCATCTTTCTTCTTTTTTACCCTCGGTCAAACATGAGGATATTATTGAGTATGTGATTAAACATACTAATCTAAATAAGCATCAACTGCAGTGTTTCAAGCTTGCTAAGGAGTCGGAGTCGATTAACCGTAAATATGTAAATTTTAAACTTGGTGTAGCTGAATTGCACTTTGATAAAGTTCTGAAGCCTGAGTTGTGGCCAGTCAATGTGACGATCTGCCACTTCCGTTTTTTTCAAAAGGACGCAAAACTAAAACAGCGGACTTAGGCCATAGTGTCCATCACATGCCATGCAAATATCTCAATATCTTTTTTCAAAATGTTTCTGGCCTTAGAAGCAAGGGCGAAAATGTGCGCCTATTTAGTTCTTTATTGGAGTATGATGTATTTGTCATCATTGAGACTTGGCTGAATAGTAATTTCTTAGATGCTGAATTTTTTGATCCTAAGCTTTATCATGTTTTCCGTAAGGATAGAGATGCAACAAAGACTGGCCTAAATAGAGGAGGTGGTGTGCTGATTGCCGCCCGGGTCGGTCTCCAGGCCTCGCTTATTTCTTTAGCTGTTAGTGACACGCTTATTGATCAACTTTGTGTGCGGATTCATGGCTCTTTGGGTCAACTGCTCATTTGTGCTTCATACATTCCGCCGTCCAGCCCAGAAAGTATTTATAAGGCTCATGTAAATAATATCTTAAATCTTAAGCGAAGTTTAGGAGAAACGCAGCTATGTGTACTGTGGGATTTTAATTTAAGTAATGTTAGCTGGATCTCTCTTGAAAACAATCTCTATTTAACTCCTACTAATATTAACAGCTCTTATGAATCGTATCTTATTGATAATTTTGGAGGGGTTGGTTTATCTCAAATTAATAGTTTCCATAATTCTTTACATCGCACTCTTGATTTAATTTTTGTAACTAACAATATTAGTTTTGTTATCTCGGAACCTGCGTCGAAAGTGAAGCTGGAAAGTCTTTCAATGTATTTAAAAATGAAATTCATAACATTTGCGAAAAAATCGTGCCGGTATATAAAAAGAAAATTTATAAATCTCCCTGGCACAATAGTGAGCTCAAACATCTAAAAAAATTTCAGAAACAAGTTCCTTAAAAAATATAAGTTTACTAATCAGCGTCGATTTTATGATTTGTTAATTGTTTATAAGGAAAAATTTAACAATCTTAATAAGTCTTTATATGCTAAGTACGTTAGAAATTTTGAGGTAAACATCAAGAGCAATCCGAAGAACTTTTGGAATTACATAAACTCCATGAAGAGCGTATCTAGCATACCGAAATCTCTATGCTACAATAATATTATTGCCAACTCTGTTAATGAGGCTGCTTATCTCTTTGCTGACTTCTTCTCGGCAAACTTTATCACAGATAATGATTTAACTGTGGAAGATACAGATAACATACACAAGTTAATTAAGTCTCCCTCCGCTAATAATTTTGGGCAGACATAGTTGAGGGGATTATAAAACTTAAAAATTCCTCCAGAATTGATGTTGACAATCTTTAAGTTATTCTACAGAAAAATTGTCCTTCGCTAGTACGACCGTTAATGATTATATTCAATAAAACATTGGCATCGGGTATTTTTATTGATGACTGGAAACATCCGTCACTCCCAATTTTAGGTCTGGCAACAAAAGTAACTGTTCAATGACAAGCTTTACTTTAATATTAAGCACCTGATTTGCGCGAATCAACATGGTTTTGTCCCGGCCAGATCCACATTAACGAACATCGCTGTCTTTTCTGAGGATTGCTACGCTACATTTAGGCGGGGTTTTCAGGTTGATACAATATACTTGGACTTCTCCAAGGCATTCGATAAAATTTCTCATACAATTTTAATTACGAAATTAGCTTGTTATGGGTTCCACTCTACGTTCCTACAGTGGATTAAATCTTACCTGCACAACAGAAGTAATGTTGTATATATCTATATAACACCGTCAGTTTATTCGAAACCATTTTGGGCCACCTCTGGAGTGCCCCAGGGCAGTATTCTGGCCCTTTACTATTTATCTTGTTCATTAATGACATTAGCTCTTGCTTCTCATCTACCATATTTCTGTTTTATGCTGATGATCTCAAGATCTATTCTGAGATCAGTTGTTATAATGATGTCGTTGTTCTTCAGTCTGAGATTAATAAGCTTTATATCTGGTGTGTTAAGAACCGTCTTTTCCTTAATATAAGTAAGTGCCACACTGTGACGTATGGTAAACTGCTGAGGCCACTTCATACCTCCTATCATATTGCAGACACTTTTCTTCGAACGACTCTTGAAGTTAAAGGCTTGGGGGTATACTTCCACTCAAAGCTTAATTTTAACACTCACGTCAGCTTCACAATTTGTAAGGCGCTTTCAATGCTTGCTTTTGTCAGACGCCATTCCGCAAACTTCTCTGATCCCTACACACTCAAAGTTTTATATACGTCCTTTGTGCGGTCCAAACTTGAGTATGCAGCTTTCATTTGGCGGCCTTGCCACGCAGTTCACATCAACCGCCTGGAGCGGGTTCAAAAAATCTTTGTGCGCTTCGCGCTTATTTCATTACGATTCTGTGAACCGATCCCGTCATATGAGTCTCGATGCCAACTAATATCCTTACTATCCCTAAACAATCGCAGAATTCTTTTGGCCTCGTTGTTCATTTTCGATCTTTTCACGGGCACTGCGCGTTGCTTCTTGAAGGACTATGATTAAATACTCCCTGTAGAAACCTCCGCCACTTTGAAATCTTTTCCATAGGGCTGAGTAGCTTATAACTCAAAATCTCCTACTAACAGAGACCTATCACAAATTAATTGCTTCTCAAGTGTTTTGGATATTGATTTCTCCGACTCAAAATACGTTTTTCAACTTAAACTAAAAAATTACTTAATCTGTAATAATATAAATTCTTTTTGCTAGTGTTTTCCATACCTTAATATAAGCTGGTTTCTGTAATTTAGTCATAAGTGTCTGTACTAAACATTTGTTACTAGAATAAATAAATAAATAAATATAAACACCTTTCATTTGATACCCATATCGTACAAACAAATTCTAGAGTCACCCCTGGTCCACCTTTATGGCGATATCTCGAAAAGGCGTCCACCTATAGAACTAAGGCCCACTCGCTTTTAAAATACTCATTAACACCTTTCATTTGATACCCATATCGTACAAACAAATTCTAGAGTCACCATTGGTCCACCTTTATGGCGATATCTTGAAAAGACGTCCACCTAAGCCCACGCCCCTTTAAAATACTCATTAACACCTTTCATTTGATACCGATATCGTACAAACAAATTCTAGAGTCAGCCCTTGTCCTCCTTTTATGGCGATATTCCTAAATAGCGTCTACATATAGAACTATGGCCCACTCCCTCTTAAAATACTCATTACCGCCTTTCATTTGATACCCATATCGTACAAACTCAATCTAGAGTCACCCCTGGTCCACCTTTATGGCGATATCTCGAAAAGGCGTCCACCCTTAGAACTAAGGCCCACTCCCTTTTAAAATACTCATTAACACCTTTCATTTGATACCAATATCGTAAAAACATATTCTAGAGTCACCCCTGGTCCACCTTTAGAACTAACGCCCACTCCCTTTTAAAATACTCATTAACACCTTCCGTTTGATACCCATATTTTACAAACGCATTTTAGAGTCACCCCTGGTCCACTTTTATAGCGACCTCTCGAAAAGGCGTCCACCTACAGAGCTAAGGCCCACTCCCTTTTAAAATACTCATTAACACCTTTCATTAGATGCCCATATCGTAGAAACAAATTCTAGAGTCACCCCTAGTCCACGTTTATGGCCATATCTCGAAAAGGTGTCCACCTATAGTACTAAGGCTCACGCCTTTTAAAATACTCATTAACACCTCTCATTTGATACCCATATCGTACAAACAAATTCTAGAGTCACCCCTGGTCCACCTTTATGGCGATATCGCGAAAAGGCGTCCACCTATAGAACTAAGGCCTACGCCCTTTTAAAATACTTATTAGCACCTTTCATTTGATACCCATATCGTACAAACAAATTCTAGTTTCACCCCTTGTCCACCTTTATGGCGATATCTCGAAAAGGTGTCCACCTATAGAACTAAGGCCCACTCCCTTTTAAAATACTCATTAACACCATTCATTTGATACCCATATCGTACAAACAAATTCTAGAGTCACCCTTGGTCTACCTTTATGGCGATATCTCGAAAAGACGTCCACCTAAGCCCACGCCCTTTTAAAATACTCATTAACACCTTTTATTTGATACCCATATCGTACAAACAAATTCTAGAGTCAGCCCTGGTCCACTTTTATGGTGATATCCCTAAATAGCGTCTACATATAGAACTATGGCCCACTCCCTCTTAAAATACTCTTTGGAAGGTCAATTTGATACACATGTCATACAAACACATTCCAGGGTTACCATAGGTTCAAAATCTTTATGCGCTTCGCGCATATTTCATTACGATTCTGTGAACCGATCCCGTCATATGAGTCTCGATGCCAACTAATATCCTTACTATCCCTAAACAATCGCAGAATTCTTTTGGCCTCGTTGTTCATTTTCGATCTTTTCACGGGCACTGCGCGTTGCTTCTTGAAGGACTATGATTAAATACTCCCTGTAGAAACCTCCGCCACTTTGAAATCTTTTCCATAGGGCTGAGTAGCTTATAACTCAAAATCTCCTACTAACAGAGACCTATCACAAATTAATTGCTTCTCAAGTGTTTTGGATATTGATTTCTCCGACTCAAAATACGCTTTTCAACTTAAACTAAAAAATTACTTAATCTGTAATAATATAAATTCTTTTTGCTAGTGTTTTCCATACCTTAATATAAGCTGGTTTCTGTAATTTAGTCATAAGTGTCTGTACTAAACATTTGTTACTAGAATAAATAAATAAATAAATATAAACACCTTTCATTTGATACCCATATCGTACAAACAAATTCTAGAGTCACCCCTGGTCCACCTTTATGGCGATATCTCGAAAAGGCGTCCACCTATAGAACTAAGGCCCACTCGCTTTTAAAATACTCATTAACACCTTTCATTTGATACCCATATCGTACAAACAAATTCTAGAGTCACCATTGGTCCACCTTTATGGCGATATCTTGAAAAGACGTCCACCTAAGCCCACGCCCCTTTAAAATACTCATTAACACCTTTCATTTGATACCGATATCGTACAAACAAATTCTAGAGTCAGCCCTTGTCCTCCTTTTATGGCGATATTCCTAAATAGCGTCTACATATAGAACTATGGCCCACTCCCTCTTAAAATACTCATTACCGCCTTTCATTTGATACCCATATCGTACAAACTCAATCTAGAGTCACCCCTGGTCCACCTTTATGGCGATATCTCGAAAAGGCGTCCACCCTTAGAACTAAGGCCCACTCCCTTTTAAAATACTCATTAACACCTTTCATTTGATACCAATATCGTAAAAACATATTCTAGAGTCACCCCTGGTCCACCTTTAGAACTAACGCCCACTCCCTTTTAAAATACTCATTAACACCTTCCGTTTGATACCCATATTTTACAAACGCATTTTAGAGTCACCCCTGGTCCACTTTTATAGCGACCTCTCGAAAAGGCGTCCACCTACAGAGCTAAGGCCCACTCCCTTTTAAAATACTCATTAACACCTTTCATTAGATGCCCATATCGTAGAAACAAATTCTAGAGTCACCCCTAGTCCACGTTTATGGCCATATCTCGAAAAGGTGTCCACCTATAGTACTAAGGCTCACGCCTTTTAAAATACTCATTAACACCTCTCATTTGATACCCATATCGTACAAACAAATTCTAGAGTCACCCCTGGTCCACCTTTATGGCGATATCGCGAAAAGGCGTCCACCTATAGAACTAAGGCCTACGCCCTTTTAAAATACTTATTAGCACCTTTCATTTGATACCCATATCGTACAAACAAATTCTAGATTCACCCCTTGTCCACCTTTATGGCGATATCTCGAAAAGGTGTCCACCTATAGAACTAAGGCCCACTCCCTTTTAAAATACTCATTAACACCATTCATTTGATACCCATATCGTACAAACAAATTCTAGAGTCACCCTTGGTCTACCTTTATGGCGATATCTCGAAAAGACGTCCACCTAAGCCCACGCCCTTTTAAAATACTCATTAACACCTTTTATTTGATACCCATATCGTACAAACAAATTCTAGAGTCAGCCCTGGTCCACTTTTATGGTGATATCCCTAAATAGCGTCTACATATAGAACTATGGCCCACTCCCTCTTAAAATACTCTTTGGAAGGTCCATTTGATACACATGTCATACAAACACATTCCAGGGTTACCATAGGTTCATTTTCCTACATGGTGATTTTCCCTTATTTTGTCTCCATAGCTCTCATCTGAGTATGTAATATTCGATTACACCCGAACTTAGCCTTCCTTACTTGTTTTTCCTTAGTTTATGCCGTATATTCTTTATTAATTTCTCTTCTGCATTAGCTTTTTGTCCTTCCTGTGCTTTCACCTACTTTTTTATTATTTCCCTGCACATGTGTTTTACGTTCTCCTGTTCCTCCTGTGGTATCAATGATATTGCGATCTCCGCATCTACAATCGCTGCTCTGGTTTTCTTATTTTATTTTGGTCCATGATATTACGCTTCAGGCCCTTTTCGAGAAGTTTTGTCTCTTCCTTGGTAATAGCCACTGTTGTGAGGTAAACGAACTTGTCATGAAATTGGTGAGTTTTTTGTGTTTTGTTATACTCTCTTCGCCCTGACAGCTTATCTAATTTCCGGTTCAGCGATCTATATTTTTGTTGTAGCTCCTGAGCGACTTCTGTCTTTATGCGGTCGAAACATTCCATTAATGCAGTTGTAGGTAGTTGTTCTGCCAGTCTTAAATGGATAGATAGTAACTCGGCAGTTATCTCATCTTTCTTGGAATATAAGATTTCCAGCTCATATTTTAAAAAGTGTGTTTCCGCCTTTATTGTTCTTTGCCTCGCGAAGGACAGGCACCTTGCCGCGATGCTAGGGCTTAGTCGCTGACCACGGGACTATGCCACCCGGTAAGATGCATATTTATATGGATCTCCATGCGGTAGCCTACTCCTAGGGTGAGCGATGGCCAAGATCTGCCCCCTCCCAATCCAGGGTGTTATGCGGCACCGTGCCCATTGGATGTTTGCAGCCGGGAGGTTAATCTGGCTGTATTTGTATTTAGCCTCTCTGACACCGGTCCTCCTCACAGAGTATAAATGGTCTTACCCCGGTAAGGGGCTCTGCCGCGGCGGACGGCACTTTTCCCCCTTTCAAATAAATTGACCCTGAGCTGGCTCGTCTAGCAAGGGGTCGTACGAACAAGATAAACAACCATAAAAAGAAAAAAAGTTCGTCCTCCTCCACAAGGGAAGGACAACACCAAGGGAACCCATACGCCCTAGTGTACTAGGGAGGGCTTCCACATATAGAGGGATGAGCGACTTGGTGGGGATCGGCACCAGTATTTCGGCGAAGGGAGTTATGTTGGCAACGGTGAACTCTGACGCGCCTGCTGATGCCGGAAATCGACCAAGCGCCGGAACGGCAACCAGTTTTCCCACGGCTGTGGCAGGGGTTTACCGACCTGGGCACCCCGAGCCAAGGGAAAAGGGGCCGCAACAGCTATTCCTACAGGGGGAACGACTGCGTGGGAAACGTCGGGTCGGCTCCCCATGGACGACAAGAGGGCAACCTCATTAAATTGGGATTTAGGTGATTAGACTTGGGCAAGCACAAGTATGGCGGCGAAGGTAGTTGCGCTGGTAACGGCGAACACTGACGCCCCTGCTAATGCTGAGCGCCCGTCTGACGCCGGTGCGGCGACTGATCTCCCCACGGCTGTGACACGGGTCCCACGATCTGGTCACACTGAGCCAAAGGAGAAAGGACCTATAAAAAATACATCATCCGGGGGTACGACCGTGAGCGCAACTACAGGTCGGACCCCTTCTCATGAAGAGTCCCACAGGGGATCATTCCACAGGAACAAAAGACGGGCTGTAAAAGTCCTGCGGATGTATGAGGGCGTTCCGCTGGAAACGCTGTCAGAGAACGCCATGAATTCGGTGGAAAAGGCGCGAGCTCTGTTGCCGAATTTTCTGGGTTCTCTGGCAACAAACGTAGAAAGCATAACCCGTTACAAGCGTCAAAGGTCCGACGAGGATATAAAACCCCCGCCGAAAAGGCATCAGAAACACCCCGCGGTAACCAAACCCACCTTTGCCGAGGTAGACAAGGGCCGGATCCTTATAGGAATGCATGACCGAGCGAATGACCGTGGAACAATTCCTAAAGACCAGTGGCCGCACGTCCGGAACGAAATCGGTAACGACGTTCTCGACGTGCTGATGGCGTCTCCGGGTAGTCCGCCTTGAGGTTCTGACGCAGGATGGTACCAGGGCCAGATTAAGTTCCTCGCTTACGAAGACGCAAGGTCTATTGCGCTTTACAAGGGAGCAGCCGCAAAGATGGGGCAGGTCTATCCCGGGGCCATTATTCAGGTCGTCGAGTGGAAGGACATTCCGTCTCAGCCAAGGTCTAGGGCAAGGATTCCAGCAGAACCTGAGAGAATTCTCAGGATGCTGCAGCTAATAAACCCGGATCTCCCAACGCAGGACTGGAGTGTCATTCCAGTCGAGGACACAGTCGGACCTAGGAGACATGTCGCTTTGGCCCTGAATAAGGAAGTTCTCGAACCCCTTAAACAGAGCAAAAGAAGATTGTTTTACGGCCTCGGCGAGGTCGTCGGGATAGGGGACTGATGCCCGCCAAGGGGAGCATGCCTTCCGTAAGGTCACTAAATCCGCCTCGGCACATTTCATTCCCGCCGGGAGAATTCCCGAAATCCGGCCCACTTCCCGGCGGAGGCCGCAAACTTAGCGAGAGAACGTGACCTTATAAGACAGCTTGATCCAGGCGACCCCCAAATAAGGGATATAAACCAACGCATCAGATTGCTTGTGGATGAACACAAGCGGGCGAAATGGGAGGAGCACCTAAGAGGTTGTAACCTCTCTACCGATGTGGGTAAACTTTGGTCCACCGTAAAGTCCCTATCGAATCCGACTAAGCACAAAGACAAAGTTTCCATCGCCTTTGGCGACAAAGTGCTGTCGGACGCGAAAAAATGCGCGAGCGCTTTCTGCCGACAATATATAATGCATCCTACGGTCGACAAAGATAGACGGAGATCCAATAGATGCGCACATAAACACAAATTCAGCGCGTCACCAATCACCATCACCGCTAAAGAGGTTGAGGACGCTTGAAGCCATTTTGCTCCCTTATTTCCAAGCAAATTTGCAGCTAGCCCCTCATCAGCATGGCTTCAGAAAACTCCATAGCACTACCCCCGCGCTAAATGCCATTAGCACCCAGATAAATTGCGGTTTAAATCAATACCCCCACCATAGAACAGTACTCGTAGCGCTAGACCTATCAAAAGCTTTTGATACGGTCAACCATGGCTCGTAACTGCAAGACCTGGAAGGGTCTACCCTTCCCCCATGTCTTAAAAGGTGGACTGCAAATTATCTGTGTGGCCGGCAGGCATCGGTGCAATTTAGAAACGAAACATTAAAACCAAGGAGAATTAAACAAGGGGTGCCATAGGGTGGTGTCCTATCCCCACTTTTGTTTAATTTCTACATATCTAAGCTACCTTCACCACCGGAAGGAGTCACAATCGTTTCCTACGCCGATGACTGCACAATAATGGCCACAGGCCCAGGCCCAAAGATCGGTGCGCTATGCAATAAAATAAACGGCCACCTCCCTGATCTCTCCAGTTTTTTCGCCTGGCAAAACATGGCATTATCACCGGCTAAATCTTCCGCGACCTTATTTACAACATGGACGTCCCAAATGTCGACCATTTTGAACATCCACGTCGATGGCACTACGCTACCGACTGTCCTACACCCCAAAATATTGGGTGTGACGTTTGATCAGGATCTACATTTTGGTGAGCACGCAGCCGCAATTGTTCCGAGAATTGAGAGCCGTAACAAAATCCTCAAATCCCTCGCTGGCAGTACTTGGGGAAAAGATAAAGAAACGCTCATGACTACATACAAAGCAATTAGCCAGCCGATTACGTGCTACGCGTCACCCATATGGTCGCCAAGCCTAAAAATCACCCACTGGAAGAAACTACAGGCCTGTCAAAATACTGCTCTCAGAATCGTCACGGGCTGTCTTCTTATGTCCCCAGAACACCATCTGCATAATGAGGCGAGAATACTCCCCATCAGGGAGAGAATTGAGATGCTGACCAAACAGTTCCTGTTGAATACCCAGAAACCTGGGCATCCCAACAGACATCTGATTGATGAACCAGCACCGCCTAGGGGCTTAAGGAGTCATCTCCGTAAGCATTTTGAGGAAATACGGCACCTGAGAACCCAGCCGTATGAAGTGAAAAAACACAAGCAGGTCCTTGGTGAACTCCATAAACAGGCGTCGGACCTTTATGCCGGGAATTTCCCGGTGAATCCAGTACTTAACGAAAATTATCCAAAACTCACAGAAGAGGAACGCATACTCCCCAGGGAAACGCGTGTCACTCTTGCTCAACTTCGTTCTAGATACTGTAATAGGTTAAACTCTTACCTATCCAGAATCAATCCCGACATACAAAATGTATGCCCCGCTTGCAATGTGCCCCCACATGACACCAACCATCTCTTCAATTGTAATGTGGAACCAACGCCTCTAACACCCCTTTCCTTATGGTCCACCCCTGTTGAAACGGCAAGTTTCCTTGGACTCCCGTTAGAGGATATTGATGACAATTTGTGATCGGTCGCGGCTATTAGGTGGGGCGAGCATTGCTACAACAACAACAACAACAACAACAACGTGGTCCTTATCCAAGAACCCTGGGTGAATAACTTAAGGATTTGGGTTTGGATTGGCGGCCATTGAGTTTTAGCTCATCCGAGCTGCAGACGAAGGTAAAGCTAGAACCTCTATGTTTGTTTAATGCTGTGTTCAATTTATACTTATTATTTAAGAATTCATGGTTCGAATCTCGGTGAAACCTTTGATAACATTACGAAATTGCCTGATGATGAGTATGTGTCGGTTTTCGAAATCGTACCATGGCAATATGCCAGTAAACGTTTCTTTCTTTCTTTTCAGTTTCTCTTAGAAAAACATAATAATTAAATATTCATTTATTATTATTATCTATTTATCGGCATTACACAACAACATAATTGTTTAACATATTTGATTAAAGAACAGAAAAAAAGAAAATGGCAAACTATGAATATACAAATATGGAAATTTACTTGAATAGTAACAATGAAAGTTAGAAACTTCTTTTAATTTTTTAATTTTAGCAGAGAATATCGATAAAGTCCCACTGAAAAAGTCGACGCCGCCTCCATTACAGTTAACAGTGTTTGCTATTCTATTCTTGGTCCGTTACACACATACGATCCTGTTGTGTTTACAGTGTGTAATAGTCTTGTTGTCCTTAGATCTGGCTTGTTGCAAATCAGACCAAATTGCTCTAATAATTCAGGAAAGTCGATGTGTCCATTGTTCACTTTATAGAAAAATATTGAGTCTGCAGCTTGCCTGCGGATTTCTAACTTCGTTATATTATACTGTTTATAAACTTCTTCAATGCTTAGGTTAAGGCGTTTTCTTTGCCATGTGCTTGCAGAGTTTGTACTGTATTTTTTCCAGTTTGTTAGCTAGCATATTGGTGTTCGGCGACCAGATTGTTGAGCAATACTCCAATGTTGGTCTAACAGTGCTGTGTAAAGTCTCGTAATAGTTCTGGCGTCGCAGAAGTTGTTACTAGATCTAAAGATGAAGCCAAGTGCTCTGTATGCTTGCGATGTGATTTTGTCCACATGATCGGTGAAATTTAATTTGCTATCAATGGTGATACCTAGGTCGTTTATTGATGTAACAGATGCCAGTATTTCACCCTGCAGATAGTACTGAACAGGTTGCAGAGAACGTGATCGTGAAAAAGACATTGCGGCACATTTCTTAATATTTAAATTCAGTTTGTTCTCCACGCTCCAGCAATGCAGCTTATCGACATCGGTTTGCAGAATAGAGACATCGTTGCTGCTCTTGATGGATCTGTATAGTTTTAAGTCGTCTGCATATAATAGATATTCTGACATAATATTGTCGCCAATATAATTAATAAAGATGTTGAAAAGGATCGGGCCAAGAAGAGAACCCCGTGGAACTCCAGAAGCTACTCCATATTCTTGGGATACATGACCGTTGACACGCACCTTTAGAAATCTTTCCGATAGATAAGTTCGTATCCAGTCCAAGGCTTTGTCTTTTACACCATAGTGGTTCAGTTTCTTAATTAGAATTACGTGACCCACCATGTCGAACGCTTAACTAAAGTCTGCATAAATTGCATGTACATCAAATCCTTGGTTCATAGTATTTAAAATGTAGTTTGAAAAAGATTCGTTGCAGTTGATCTACCACCGAAGAAACCGTGTCGACGAGTTCAAATTATCTATATTTTTGAAGCTAAAAGTTAATTGCGGGAGAACAATTTTCTCGAATATTTTTGTGATCGACGATTGTATACAGATTGATCTGTAGTGACTTACATATGACCTCGAACCTGATTTGTGTACTGGGGTAATATACGACGATTTCCAAGCTGAGGGAAACATACCTCTCTGAAACGAGTGATCGAAGATAGTAGTTATTGGTTCTACGAGTCCAACAGCACAGTTTCTAAGAAATAATTTAGGTAATCCATCAGGCCCGGCACCCTTTTTTATATCTAGCTTTATTAGTGAACAAACTTGGGTCTTTCTTCGCTACACTCTTATAAACAGTAAATAGATTTTTGAGTTTTTTCGAAAACGTTATAAAATTCACTGTTCATTTATTATTAATGAGAATGAAAACTTTAACACAATATTAATTTTGAAACCGATATTAATTTGGATATTTAAAATGTACAAAATTTATACAATATAAATGTAGAATAGCCGCGTCTGCGGTTGCCGAGTAATAATGCTTGACTAGCGATTGGAATATTGTTCATGCGCGATGGCAGTGGTGGATGCGCATAGGAATTGCCTCCGTCTAATGTGGATGGAGGCGGCTTAAACATCCTGCCCGCCCTGCAGGGAGGTGCTGGTAAGCACCTTCTGTAGTTTTTGTAAAGCGCGGGTGGTGGTATCTAAGGCGCCACTAAGGCGTAGCAGGGGCAGAGCCGATACTGAAGGCAGCTGTCGGTCTCTGCCGTGGGAGCCGGATGGGTGTCGTTTTGGAAGTATAAGAGCAGACAGAGAAACGAGAAGTAGTTAGAAACAGCAAATGATAAGCGGACATTTAATACGGAAATTTTGATATACAAGGAAAGCGTATATAAGTTATAGCGCCGGGCGCGAAGAGTGCTCCATTGGAAGAAAGCACAGTTTTACTAAGGGGCGCATGACAAGCCCATTTTGGGTGCGAACTTCTACAACCCGAACATGGTTGTCAGGGCCGAGGCGAACGTTCTCGATTCGTCCCAGACGCTACTCCGTGGTGGGAGCGAATCTTCTTTAATTACGACGAGGTCGCCTGGTTGAGGATTTCGCTGTGGCGTTTGCCATTTATAGCGCTTCTGAAGGTCCTTCAGAGAATTTCCAGCGTCGACTGAATTGGTGACGAAGCGATTTGAGTTTTTCCCATCGATTTATCCAGGAGAGGTCTTCCGCGTTTGGCTCAGGAATGGCTAATAGCGGTGCACCTCGAATGAAGTGACCCGGAGTGAGCGCTGTGAAGTCAGCTTGGTCCTGGGATAGTGAGGTTAGAGGCCTCGAATTGAGAAATCCTTCAATACGCACCAACAGCGTCGTGAATTCTTCGAATGTAAACTTGTGGGATGCAGCGGTTTTTTTGAAGTGGGTTTTAAAACTTTTTACTGCGGATTCCCACAAGCCGCCCATGGGCGCTGGGTGGAATATACTGCCAGTTTATTCACTGGGGGCATATTTCTGCACAATGTCCGCAGAGCATTCGTTAAGAAATTTAACGAAGTCGCGTTCGAGTGCGCGCTGAGCGCCAATGAACGTTTTACCATTGTCGCTCATCATTTTTGAGGGATAACCTCGTCTGCCAACGAATCGGGCGAATGCTGCTCGAAAGGCTTCAGTAGGAAGGTCCGAGCATAGCTCGAGGTGTACTGCCTTTGTGGAAAAACAGACGAATACAGCCACGTACTCTTTTATGATAGTGGTCGACCTCAGAACCGATGCTTTTATTTGGAATTGACCTGCAAAGTCTACTCCTGTTGTGGAAAAGGGGAGTGAGAAATTGCAGCGCTCAGGTGGTAGAGCTGCCGTTATTCGCGTGCGCGTTTTCTGTTTGAAAAGCGTGCACAATTTGCATTGGAAAATGCATTTTTTAATGAGAGGCTTTAGTTTTGGTACGTTGTACTCTTGCCTCACCATTTGGAGCATCAACCGTATTTCTGCATGAAGAAGCAGGCCGTGTAAAAACTCCAGATACAACTTGCATAACCTTGAGTCCGGAGGAAGGATTACTGGATGCTTCTCGTTGTATTGCATTGTAGAATGTTCCAATCGGCCACCGATACGTAGGAGTCTGTATCCATCCAGAAATGGATCGAGAGCCATAAGGGAACTCTTTTTGCGTATTGGCATTTTGTTTTGTAAGGCGCTCTTTTCTGACCCGAAATGGCGAGATTGTGCCATTGCCACAAGCCACGTTTTCACATGTTGCAACTCTTTGTACGTCAGATGGGGATTATGTGTTGTTGCCACCGATTTGGATTTGTTGCAGGCATTGTTCGCAAAGCGGAACACGTATGCAATCACACGGAGAGCTCGAGAGTATGAGGATAAACGTTGAAGAATATCGTCCTCTTCCTCGAGTGCGTGATATGCTTCGACCTTGCGTTTCTCGTGCCCAATAATCATTTAGTGATTTGTCCTTTATCATGAGATGCGATTCAGTGTGATCCTGAATCGGTGCTTCGTTAAACTTTGCACAGTATCTCATCAGATTGTCACTTTCCGCAATGAACTTTTGCGCGGATGGGTCAACTGATTTGGATTCCTGGCGGGGGGATGTTGACCTTTCCTTGGCCGTTTCTTCCTTTGGGCCACATTTTGGTTTTGTCCCAGTTTCGGACGTTTTTGGGGGACTGAGAGTCATTTTATGCAAACTTTTGGGTTTTCACCAAAGAAAAAAAAACTTAATAAAATATTTGTCCGCTCAGAGAACGTTCGCAAAATTCGAAGATGGAAAACCCTTCGTGCCACAGAAATTTAAAAAAGGGAATTTAAATTGGTGGCGGTGTTTGTGTTTGTGTTTTTTTTTTTTTTTTGAAAAATAGAGTCAAGCACGGACAACGGGACGTTCCTTAAATGATTTAAATCCGCGAAATTCGGAATTTAATAGTATGTATAATGTTTTGTAAAAACAAAAAATATAAAATTTAAAAAAAATCACAAACACTTTTCACTTATATATACGTGCAAATATAAAAAAAAACAAATGTTAGGCGCGATAACCTCCGAAGAGATCTAAGGCCGATCTTCTCTTCCAATTTGCGTCGTGCTCCTCTTGATTTTCCCTACGAATTGGCCAGACGGGACTTACATGTTTTATGCCGACTCCAAACGGCATCTGCAAGGCAGATGAGTTTTCACTGAATGCTTTTATACGTGTGGAAATAAACGTGTATTTGTAAATTACTGGTATATATAGATATGTATATATTAGAAAATAATAATATGTACTTGAAGTTTGTATGGATATTTTTTTTGAAAGTTCCTATAGGGACGAAAATATCTCAAACTTAGTTTTGTACGCCAGAATAAGTAAAAATGTACGTGCGCAATATACAAACGTATGTATGTATATATATTTGTTTGTGAGAACGTATGCACGAGAATCAGATGAGCTTCTCTGTTTATGTTTACAAACAGAAGAGTTTGTTTTGATTCGCTTCTTCGTTGCTTTAATGTCGCGTTTCCTTTGTGAAGCTGAGTGCGCTTGATTGCACTGTTGGGAGAGTGCAGCAAAGAAAGATGAAAAACTTGCAAATATGAGAGAGGTTGAGAATTTTGATCAGCCGTGCACTACTCTCGTTGCTAATGTAGCTATACGTGCTGGGAGAATGTCGCTGGAAAAGCGACTTGAACATGTGAGTAAACACGTTTGATGTTCTCAGAGTGGAGAAATAGGAATATTGGAAAAGCAACTTGAAATTATTTGTACATGCATGTAAGTATGTACGTATGTAAGAATATTATACTTTTCTATATGCTGCAAAGCAGAAAAAATGATTTGGAAGTTGAACTGTATCGCCAAGTCCAGCGCTCTGTGCGAACAACGGGGTAAACTCAGCTGTAGAAGAAATTTTTACTGATGTTGTTCTTGCACAGTGGGTTTGAGTAGGCATGTAAACTGCAATTTTTTGTTGGTTAAATACCACTAGAAATATGTGTACATATATATATATATATATAATTGGCGGATTTTGCCTATTGGTATAGCGGAATATTTATTTCTTCTCGCCACGTTTTATTACTGCAATATAGTGACCCATTAATGCTGCAGTCCTGCGCAGCACTGTAGCATGATCGTCATTGGCTACGAGAGTTATTTCCTGAAATGAATTTCTGCTAGATAATGCCAACAAAATGTTTGAATATGCAGTTTTATAGTAAATCAAATTGAATGATATTTATTTTTTCCTTTATATCTATATTATATATTGTTACGGTCTGCTGTTATGGTCTACGGTTACGGTCCACTTGGGAGCGTTTTCGTGCGAACACACCTAGTGACTAGTTATGGGACCTAAAAGTATCGATGGAAAAGTATCGAAACAAAGAAGGAAAAAATCGGCGATCACTAAGAAAAAAGAACCATGCTGTTTCCGGGTTCCGACTCTTCCCCTTTTTGGAAAAGACATTCAATTGCTCTGCTTTGGCATAATCAATTTTAAAAGTGCAGCAGCCCGAATAAATATCGGCACCATTTAAATTCTCACGTGCTCTTGTTGCCGCCTCAAGACTATCAAATTCCATCATAACTTGTACGCCATTCTTCTTAAAGATGATAATGCGCAACACCTGGCCATGAGGAGTGCAAATTTTGTGCAAGACATCCACTGTAATCGGATAGAATGGATTTATGATGGTGAAGAGTAGAATGTGATTTGGTTAAGTAGTTTCAGGG
The DNA here is from genome assembly GCF_040869045.1 of Eurosta solidaginis. NCBI lineage: Eukaryota > Metazoa > Arthropoda > Insecta > Diptera > Tephritidae > Eurosta > Eurosta solidaginis. The sequence continues at coordinate 15,998,402 of NC_090324.1, forward strand.
CGTTTTCGTCGTAGATCATCAGTGGATTTGTTGAGTAAAGCCTGTTGCTGGCTTGTTGTATAACCGCATTTGTGGTTGCTTTATCTCTGGTGTTGTAGTTGTAAATTTTTTTCCAAAACCACCACACTGTTACTGAGTTCGTCTTCCCATGAAACCGCCAGCGGTCACATTAACATAAAGCAGACCCGCACCGCCAAAATAAAAATTTACAAAATTAACAAAATTTTTTTTGGAAAGCAGAAGAAAAAAACAACAACCCAAAAAAAAAACAGTTGTGAATCAAATAAAAGCTACAAAGTTGCCTTTCCTTACCGAGACAAGTCAATTTCCCGGATACATCCGACACCAGCTACAACAACTAGCAGGGCCGACCCATATAGGCCGCTATAGCATCGACTGTGACCACAAAAACAAGCAGGGCTGACGCATCACTGGGGCAACGACAACCAGCAGACCCAGCCGTGACACCAAGACCAGCACGAAAGCGGTGAGTTCGTTCCGGCTACGGAAAACTATTTTTTTCCCCTACATTTAAATTTAATTACTTATGATAGATTGAGTAGGTAATACTATTTAAGATATACTTAAAATTATGTATGTACATGAGCTGTAAAGGGGGGAATACTTGCCAGTTATACCCAATCAGCATTTTGGAAGTGTATCAGGAAGTTGATTAAAAACGCTCAGATGTAAAGTGTTCCCTGTATCCGAAAATCAATGTACCGTCGGGAGAAGGGTGTACCCTGGTTGGGAATATTCCTGAATGACCATTTGCAACCCACATTTTCTTTTCCCCTTTATTCGTTTTATCGTCATATTTGCTATGACATTCCATTAGCTTTCACAATATTTTTCGTATTTAACCACAATTATCAATCTTATGAAATGTGTTTTGGAATCATTTGGGAATATGCTTACGATTCATTTTTCCATCATATCTAGTGCGTAATTCAATATTATATTATAAACGTATTTCCTCAGCGGATGGAAGTATCCGGAAGCTCGAAGGTGAGCTAATTAAAACCTCAGGTAATTGCCGATTGCTAACTTGAACGAGGTTAACCCACGCCTGCAACATCCAACATTGTCTATGGTCATCCTCTTAAATAATGGTAATGTGATGTTTTAACAAGCATAGCCCATGTGGGATGTTGAAGCCGGAGCATATCGAGCTTAAATTACCAGCGGTTCAACCGCATCGGAGCTTCCGTACCACGGTTTCATAGACTGTAACCTTTTTTTCTTTTTTTTTGAAGACGTCTTGGCATAAATGCTATCGGATATCGTAGTCTAGGAACAGCATCCACATTCCTTTAGGTCTAAACATATTTTTGTATAGCCATAATTATTTTTTTAATTCATTTATTGAGAAGCGTGAGCATAAGAAGGCAATCGGATTTTCAATGAATAGTTGGTTCCAATTGTTTAACTAAATCGATATTTAGCTGCAAGGAATTATCAAGTCGTATTGATACGGAAGTAAATTCGTCATCCAGATCCTGGGTGGGTATGAACTCCATTTAAGATTTTTCATGCATAAAAGCTAAAGGCGGGAACTAGGGTCATTATAAAAGCGTAAATATCTACGGCATACCCAAATTGAAATCTCGGATTATTCAGTTTTAATCTAAGATTAGCATAGTTAAAGAATTAATGTCAGCGGCTGAATCATGATAAGCCTATTAGTGCATAAATACATACGAACTTTAAACGTAGATTAGGAATAAAAAGAGTACTTAAATGTTTTTGAGAAGCATAAGAAGCGTAAATAAGCTTAAAATCTATAGCACTTGCGTTGTTCGCATATATACGGATATGCACACATACATGAAATTACATACATAAAAGTGCATATGTTCATAGACATGCAAACCTTATTATAACTAATAGTAAAAGTAGGCAATTTAAAGGCAGTTTCTGAAATGGTCACACACCGATACAAATAAATATTACAATCTAAATAATTAGTCGTATATGTTCAGACACATTTTTTTTGCGGATAGAATAAAATTAAAATACAGTTCAATAATATTAAGCTAAATATACAAAAGAAAAAAAAAATGTAAATAAACTATAATAAAATAAACTTTGATTAGATAATAAAGTTTAGAAATAATTATAATAAAAATGAAAGAAGGGAAGACCCAGTAAAATTAAACTAATTCTTCAAGAGAAAGCATAAACTACAATAAAATAAAATGAGACAAACTAAAATAAAGTAAACAAAAATAAAATAAAGTAAACTAAAATAAAATAAACTATAATAAAATAATATAAACTAAAATACAACAATTTTTTGTTTTATACTCTTCCGCCCTCTTTATTAATTATTAATAACTGTACTTACCCTTAAGCTTACAACTAAAATCTACAGCTAAAACGTGCAATAAGATTTATTCTCTGTTTCGCTAGTAGAATAGATGAAAAATTTAAATAAATTTTGTAACCATTTTTTTTCTTAATGTATCTTAAATAAATTGTACTATAAATGGGAATGCTGACTTCCATATTTATTTAGAAGGCATAGGGTAATACAGGTAAGGGGCCACCGAAATTTTAGGTGCGTCGGTGGCCATGGATTTTGAGGGTGGGATAAGCACCGGGCGTCACAACAACTCCCGCGGCGCCCCCTCTATATATTCGGCCCTTCATTTCTTCAGTTTTATGTTTATTATTTTGATTTTCAGCGTTGGTAACCGGCCATGTCCGGTTCGGTGATTTTGTTGCGGTTATTTTTTTTTTTTGAATTTAAATTTTGAATTTTAACGGTCTGTCCGTGACACCCGGGTCGGCCGGATGTTGATTTATAAGCGTTTTGAGTCGGTCTCTGCGCTTCTATCGGTTTTTCTTGAATTTGACAGCTGTTAGTTTGATAGGCATGATAGGAATTTTTTTCTGTTTTGGCGCAGGAACAGTAAGGTTGGCAAAGACCCGCCCCAGCTGACAATGACTAGCCACTGTGCACCACAACATCATGCCGACCGCCTTCCTTACTGCTTCCATCATAGATGCGAATCCATAACAATATAAATGTATATAAACTGTGTTTCTTCCACATAATTATTTTGTTGGTATTAGTTTTGTTTAAAATAAGTAGTGTTTGTTAAAAAAGTATAAATAATAAAAACGTTTAAATAAACGCGGTTCGATATGTTAAATAGAAAAACCTTTATAACAGCGACATTTATTTAAAACTGAGCGTTGGTAAAATTTTATAAATTTCAGTTGTGCGATCCTTATAGCCAAAATAGTGTGGCGATGTTTTGTTTTAAATATTATTAATTTCAGAATTTTGTTTCACATATTGTATAAAATTCAGACGAAATGACTCAAACATTTGATACATGATAAATTTTTTCAGGAATGATATACTTTTGGAACAAAAAAATTACGCAAGTAGCAACGCTGGAACATACATTCATGCTAGCGAGCATACTAACTACAAAGGATTTGAGTAATGGGTAAATTTAGTTGCATGAATATGTTGATTGTGTATGTGTTAGCACAAAATGATGCGTTTGCTACTATAACGGTTTCTAAAATACATCTCGCTCTATTTTTCGAAAATCAGAGAAAAGTTTGTATTTCGATATGCTTCAAATGGCATGCGCGCAGGATTTCTGCGCTAACGGGTACATATGAAAAAGTGCACATTAGGGTGGTTCGAAAAAAATTTTGTCCAACTTCTATCATCTCAAATGTTTCTATTTGATGTTAAAGTAAAACCCTCACTAAAGTTTGGTCCTATTACTCCACCCTAAGAGGTACCCGAAAAACGGATTCCTCCGCCCCGTAGTTTTGAGGTCTTGTACAGGCTACAAACAATTTTTATGATTTTTTTCTCTAATCATATCATTTATAAACACTCTTTAATATATTGAGATCTTAATTATAATTTTTTCCAAAAGTCATGGCTATTTGAAGTTATGTTCTTTGACGAAATTTTGTAAACAGTTATTTGACACTTAAAAAGTGTATTGAAATGATAAAGAATAAATTCAAATAGCCATAACTAAAATAATATAATAATAACACAAATTCGTAATTAAGTTCTCAATATCTTAACAGTGTTTTCAAATGATATGATTAGAAAAAAATCATAAAAAACTTTTTGTAACCTGTATAAGACTTCAAAACTAGTCAAAACGCCACATAAAATTTTCGTAAAAAGTTGAATAAATTCAAGGACAAAAAATAATTTTTCTTATGTTAACGAAATGGGAGAATAAAATAAAAATATCGTACCCCGTAGAGTGGAGTTATAGGACCTATCTTTGGTGAGCGTTTTTTTTTTTTAATAAAATAGAAACATTTGAGAGGATATAAATTGGAAACTGGTTTTTCTCGGCACACCCCAAAGCACATATGTACATACATATGTACCCGTTATCAGAAATCCTGCGCGCAAGCAGGAAAATACAAATACGAAATACAAACTTTCCTCTGATTTTCGAAAGAAAGAAGACCGACATATTTTATGAACCGTTATAGTAGCAAATATCTATTTGTGTAAACACAAAAAGAATCAACATATTGATGCAACTAAATTCACGCATTACTTAAATCAGTGTATGCGCGCTGACATGTGTACATATGTATGTGCATAAGTGTTTTCGCGAAGCGTCTGCTGGCTTGAGACTTAAAGCACCGTCACATAAGCAGTTGTTTATATATGTAGATCCTATGCATTATACGTAGAAAATATGTTAGAAAGTAAATTTTTTGTATAGTGAGAATGTTTATAACAATTATTCGCCAAATTTTGAATGTGAATGGGAAAGGCGAAATAAACTTCAACTGCCAAGTCTTTCCTTCATATTAATAAACGCAACATCTTGCTTGATTGTCGCAATGTTGCTAGAATGCATAAGCTTGTGTAAAACGCGTCTATATGAAAAATTTCATTGCGCCGCGGATGCAGATATTTTCCAATTTCGTTAGCATGGGAAAAATAAATTTTTTCCCTAACTTGAATTTTACACAACTTTTTACGAAAATCCTTTTATTTCCGCAAAGTTGATTTTTTGAAATTTACGAAATTCTGAGGAAATGTATAACACAGGTCAACATAGTTTTGTAATAACGAATTTATGTATATATCATTCCGAAGTAAATTGCTGTGAAATCCAGCGCGCATGGTATTTACAACTTCTCGAACTCACTAATTTTCGATAGTTATAATTTATGTTTAGTAGGGTCGGCAAAATATAAAAAGTTTAATTTTTCCTATTGTTATAGTGAAAATATTTTTCCGGACAACGAAACATTTAGGCAATCAATAAGGTATAAATTATTGTAGTCCTTCGGAAGCTGTAGGTCGTGTTTTCACGAAGTGTCTGCTGGCTTGGTTCTTAAGCTAGCAGACACTCACTTTTCTCGGAACCGGCCGCAGCTTAAAATTGTTTTTGCGGTTGTAAATTACCAATAAATATGATATCAATTATTCAAGTCGTTCAGAAGCTGTAAGTCGTGTTTTCCCGAAGTGTCTGCTGGTTTGAGTCTTAAGTTAGCAGACACTCCCGTTTCTCGGAACCGGACGCAGCCTTAAATTTTTTTTGCGGTTATAAATTACCAATAAATATGATATCAATTATTCAAGTCGTTCGGAAGCTGTAGGTCGTGTTTTCACGAAGTGTCTGTTGGCTTGAGTCTTAAGCTAGCATACACTCCCGTTTCTCGGAACCGGACACAGATTTAAATTTTTTTTTGCGGTAATAAATTGCCAATAAATGTAATAGCAATTATCCAAGTCGTTTGGAAGCTTTAGGTCGTGTTTTCACGAAGTGGCTGCTGGCTTGAGTCTTAAGCTAGCAGACACTCTCGTTTCTCGGAACCGGACGGAGCTTTAAATTTTTTTGCGGTAATAAATTGCCAATAAATGTAATATCAATTACTCAAGTCGTTCGGAAGCTGTAGGACGTGTTTTCACGAAGTGTCTGCTGGCTTGAGTCTTAAGCTAGCAGACACTCTCGTTTCTCGGAACCGGACGCAGCTTTAAACTTTTTTTGCGGTAATAAATTGCCAATAAATGTAATATCAATTATTCAAGTCGTTCGGAAGCTGTAGGTCGTATTTTCACGAAGTGTTTGCTAGCTTAAGACTCAAGCCAGCTGACACTCCCGTTTCTCGGAACCGGACGCAGCTTTAAATTTTTTTGCGGTAATAAATTGCCAATAAATGTAATATCAATTATTCAAGTCGTTCGGAAGCTGTAGGTCGTGTTTTCACGAAGTGTCTGCTGGCTTGAGTCTTAAGCTAGCACACACTCCCGTTTCTCGGAACCGGACGCAGCTTAAAATTTTTTTTCCGGTAATAAATTACCAATAAATATGATATCAATGATTCAAGTCGCTCGGAAGCTGTAGGTCGTGTTTTCACGAAGTGTCTGCTGGCTTGAGTCTTAAGCTAGCAGACACTCCCGTTTCTCGGAACCGGACGCAGCTTTAAATTTTTTTTTGCGGTAATAATTGCCAATAAATGTAATATCAATTATTGGTGGGTAATGACACTATTTTTTGAGTGTTAACACAGTAGCATAGGCACACTTTGCAGTGTTAACACATTGTGTTGACACAATTGTGCTATAACTGATAATCGATAGTCGATATGAGTGTTGGCACAATATCAGCGCACAGTACTGTGTTACGTACGTCTAACGCCACGTTTAACGCTGTTTAGAAAAGTAAATCATGGCAACATTTATCTTCTTTCATACTCCCATGTTTAGGGAATCTACGTTATATAACCACAACTTTTATTTAAATAGAACATTTTCAACTTAGAGTATACATTTTGTGCCCACATCTTTTAAACGTAATACAAAGGCAAGATTATGAGTACAATCAACACACAAGCAAAACACAAGCGCAATGGACTATGTATGTATGAATGTGCACTTACGATCTGAGTGTCATTCTCTGTGCTATAGAAACAGTCAGCTTTGTGCCATCGAGTGTGCCACTGTGTTATAAATTAATCGATATGTGTGCGTGTGCGTGCCGCACATTACTGAGTGTTAACACAATAACACAGCACAGTGCTGTGTTACTCAGCCTTAATATCAATTATCCAAGTCGTTCGGAAGCTGTAGGTCGTGTTTTCACGAAGTGTCTGCTGGCTTGAGTCTTAAGCTAGCAGACACTCCCGTTTCTCCAAACCGGACGCAGCTTAAAAACTTCTTTTGCGGTATTAAATTGACAATAAATGTAATATCAATTATCTAAGTCGTTCGGAAGCTGTAGGTCATGTTTTCACGAAGTGTCTGCTGGCTTGAGTCTTAAGCTAGTAGACACTCGCGTTTCTCGGAACCGGACGTAGCTTCAAATTTTATTTTGTGGTAATAAATTGCCACTAAATGCAATAATAATTATTCAAGTCGTTCGGAAGCTGTAGGTCGTATTTTCACGAAGTGTCTGCTGGCTTGAGTCTTAAGCTAGCAGACACTCAAGTTTCTCGGAACCGGACGCAGCTTTAAATTTTTTTTTCGGGATTAAATTGCCAATAACAGCCTGATTCTAATGTGGTAACAACTTTCTTCACCACGGCAACTTTCTTCATATGGTAACTTTTGTACCCTTTTGGTATTCTGCCCACGAAAGTAGCCGGATAATTGTTTACCCACAAAAGTAGGTGGTTACATCGAAATAACCACACAACAGCTATTGTCTAGAAAAAGGCAAAACTGAAAAATAAAGAATTTGAGCGCAAATAAGTAAACATAGTAGTAAAAAAGTGTTGCCTCTTGCTATACATATTTGTTTCAATGTACTTTCACAGTATATATTACAATATAGCTATGTAAAAACGTATGCATGTATGCACATATGTATATACACATCGTCCTGTTTATTCGTTAACATCCATGGTTCAACTATATACAGGTTGGCTCATCTGTAAAGCAACAAAATATGTCTGTTCAAATGTCTGTCAAAATCTGTGTATTGGTGTTGGTGCGAATGGTATGGAATGGAAACATAAAACTTAGCAGTTTTTGTATGTGTAAGAAAAATGTTGCCAATGTGTTGGTTTCATTTTGAGTTTGCCATCTCCTTTTGACAATCCCTTCGACCATGCAATGACATAAATAAAATCAGCTGATGAGATGAGCCAACCTGTACATAATTGAACCATGGTTAACATCGTATCTACGAGTGACACATTTTCGGTAAAGCCATGGCGGAACCATACACGGTGGCACCATGGTGACATACCTACAAACATATATAAAAATTCCATGTACTTCGTTTTTGTAAATTCGATGTACAAATGTCAAAATCGTACTGAGCTGGAAGTTGATGTATCAAATTAAATAAAAAAGGTTTATATTCAGCTGTCCCATGCTGCTACCTTGTATCGTTCCGCCATGGGTAAAGTAAAGAAAACAAACTTTTAAATTTCACCACAGACACTGGTGAGTTTTTCGGTGATGACAGCATTACCACTTTGGCCAGAATCGCGAATAAAACAACTGGTAACGATTTTCGGTTACATAATGTTCTGGGTACTATTTTACCGGTAACGCTAAGAATCGGGCCGTAAATGTAATTTCAATTATCCAAGTCGTTCGGAAGTCGTAGGTCGTGTTTTCACGAAGTGTCTGCTGGCTTGAGTCTTATGCTAGCAGGCACTCCCATTTCTCGGAACCGGACGCAGCTTTAAATTTTTTTTGCGGTATTAAATTGCCAATAAATGTAATATCAATTATCCAAGTCGTTCGGAAGCTATAGGTCGTATTTTCACGAAGTGTCTGCTGGCTTGAGTCTTAAGCTACCAGACACTCGCCTTTCTCGGAACCGGACGCAACTTCAAATTTTATTTTGTGGTAATAAATTGCCAATAAATGCAATAATAATTATTCAAGTCGTTCGGAAACTGTAGGTCGTGTGTTCACGAAGTGTCTGCTGGCTTGAGTCTTAAGCTAGCAGATACTCCCCTTTCTCGGAACCGGACGCAGCTTTAAATTTGTTTTGCGGTATTAAATTGCCAATAAATGTAATATCAATTATCCAAGTCGTTCGGAAACTGTAGGTCGTGTTTTCACGAAGTGTCTGCTGGCTTGAGTCTTAAGCTAGCAGACACTCGCGTTTCTCGGAACCGGACGCAGCTTTAATTTTTTTTTTGCGGTATTAAATTGCCAATAAATGCAATAATAATCATTCAAGTCGTTCGGAAACTGTAGGTCGTGTTTTCACGAAGTGTCTGCTGGCTTGATTCTTAAGCTAGCAGATACTCCCCTTTCTCGGAACCGGACGCAGCTTTAAATTTGTTTTGCGGTATTAAATTGCCAATAAATATAATATCAATTATCCAAGTCGTTCGGAAACTGTAGGTCGTGTTTTCACGAAGTGTCTGCTGGCTTGAGTCTTAAGCTAGCAGACACTCCCGTTTCTCGAACCCGGACGCAGCTCTAATTTTTTTTTTCCGGTATTAAATTGCCAATAAATGTAATATCAATTATCCAAGTCGTTCGGAAACTGTAGGTCGTGTTTCACGAAGTGTCTGCTGGCTTGAGTCTTAAGCTAGCAGACACTCCCGTTTCTCGGACCCGGACGCAGCTCAAATTTTTTTTTTTTGCGGGATTAAATTGCCAATAAATGTAATATCAATTATCCAAGTCGTTCGGAAGCTGTAGGTCGTGTTTTCACGAAGTGTCTGCTGGCCTGAGTCTTAAGCTAGCAGACACTCCCGTTTCTCGGAACCGGACGCAGCTTAAACACTTTTTTTTGCGGTATTAAATTGCCAATAAATGTAATATCAATTATCCAAGTCGTTCGGAAGCTGTAGGTCATGTTTTCACGACCGTTCCGTTTCTCGGAACCGGACGCAGCTTTAATTTTTTTTTGCGGTAATAAATTGCCAATAAATGAGGTATAAATTATTTAATATATAATATTGTTGTTTGCTATAGTGTGTCTGCCACCTTAATGGGACCATTTTAACCACCCCAGGCAGACATGAGTGAGCGTGAATCCTAACCCTTCTACTTATTGACTAGCCAATTACTACCAGTCAGCAGAGTTCAGAATGTGAATCTCTCAACCAAACAACTTTTATTTCAAGTTTTTATACTCAGCTGAGCAGAGCTGACAGAGTATATTCATTTTTTTCGCATAACTGTAATCCGTAACGGCATAAACTAATCGAGATAGATATAGACTTCTATATATCAAAATGATCTTGACGAAAAAAGAAATTTATTTAGCCATGTCCGTCCGTCCGTCTGTTCATCCGTAAACACGATAACTTGAGTAAATTTTTAGGTATCTTGATGACATTAGGTATGTAGGTTCCTGGGCACTCATCTCAGATCGCTATTTAAAATGAACGATATTGGACTATAACCACGCCCACTTTTTCGATATTGAAAATTTCGAAAAACCGAAAAAGTGCGATAATTCATTACCAAAGACGGATAAAGCGGCGAAAATTGGTAGATGAGTTGACCTTATGACGCAGAATAGAAAATTAATAAAATTTTGGACAATGGGCGTGGTACTGCCCACTTTTATAAGGAGTAGTAGTGGTAGTAGTAGTGACTTATTTATTTTCTTTCTAGTAGTAATTACAAAAGTAAAGCAAAATAAATTAAAACTATAAATATATAAAAATATATAAAGATCCCAGACCATAACGAGAAGTGTTGTGTGTCTTAATATCACTTATAGCTAAACAACTCATTAAGGAAAATTCGTTGACAATAAGTTCTCTATACTTAAGGCAATTTCTTATATAAACAAAGAGTGGCTTATAGTTATAACCCCTAAGGAGATATACTACCTTTTTCAGATCTAAGTCTTTCTCACCAAAGCAATTAAACCGAATGTCTTTATATATAGAACATATCCCAATGAAGTGATAGGTGTCTTCAGCTACACATAAATTACACATAGAACAGTATTTGGAAAAAACATTTTTAAAACATCGAGCATTAAGGTTTAGCCAGCCACCCCTTGCTGGGAAAATCAGACTTATGTCGTACGCAGAATACTCACCGTTAAAATAGGTAGAGTGCACAGGGAGTCAGTCGGGGTAAAGATCATGTGACGACTGAAAAGAACTATCGGCATAGTCTGCAAACTATTTTTGAATCACTTTATCTAGTAAAATTGGTATGCTCATATTAAGCGATGCAGAAGAAAAGTCAGACAGAGGCACAATGTCGACACTTTCATAAACGTTTCTCCACCTTTTGACCCAGTACGACCCTCGTCTCACTGTCTCCTCTGCTACAACTCGTGGTAGTCTGTTAGCTGCCAAACTCAAACAGCGCGCAATATAAAGCAAGTGAATGCGTAAGGTGTGACTGAATAGCGACGATAAACCTGATTCAAGTTGTAACATACAGTTTGGTGTATTAGCTGGTAAAAAAATTCATTTTTTTAAAAAGAAGCGAAGAAGTTTCTCTACGCATTCAAACTTATCAACACCCCAGACTTGCGCACCATAAAACATAATGGACCTACATGCTGCCTCGAAAATTTTCATCTTATTTAAGATACAAATGCGAGAGTTATTTATGTATTTTGACCAGGTAGCATTTATCGCTGTTTTAACCTCAGCTAGTTTTGCCTCGAGGTGCTTTGTATAAGATACTTTGTAATTTAAGAGAACTCCCAGATACTTGTAGTCATTTACAATCTCAATAACATCGCTACCATAAGACCAACAAAAAGAAGGACACCTGCTTTTAAAAGAAGGTAATTTACATTTTTTCAACCTGTAATTTGGCAGTCGTTGAAGATATCGTAATGAAATTTGGCAGGAACGTTACTCCTATTCCTATATGTGTGTTAAATAAAAATTAGCAAAATCGAATGACGAACACGCCCACTTTAAAAAAAATTGTTTTTAAGTCAAATTTTAACAAAAAATTGAATATCTTTACAGTGTATAAGTATATTATATCAACATTCAACTCCAATGATATGGTGAAACAAAATACAACAAGTAAGGAAGGCTAAGTTCGGGTGTAACCGAATATTACATACTCAACTGAGAGCTTTGGAGACAAAATAAGGGAAAATCACAATGTAGGAAAATTAACCCAGGGTATCCCTGGAATGTGATTGTATGACATGGGTATCAAATGGAAGGTATTAAAGAGTATTTTAAAAGGGAGTGGGCCATAGTTCTATAGGTGGACGCCATTTCGGGATATCGCCATAAAGGTGGGCCAGGGGTGACTTTAGAATGTGTTTGTATGATATGGGTATCAAATGAAAGGCGTTAATGAGTATTTTCTATTTATTTCTTTTATTTATTTAATTCATTCAGTCTAAAAGTACATGCTTTCTTACAGACTAGTTAAAAATAGTAAGCAATTCAAGCTTAAACGTATATAAGCTGTTATTAAAATTAAGAACATTACTGAAACGATTTGCTAGATTTATAGTCCTAGTTATAGGTTCATTCATAGCATAATTCGTTTTATGAGTTATTTCGATGAATAATCTATTATGCCAAAGATCACGCAGTGGAATATATGGAGTGAACAAAGTAGATAAATCGGAGCAATTTATGTTAAAGTTGATTACATTATAGGCAAGCATCAGTGAGATACAAGTTCTTCTGTCGTGCAAAGCCTGAAGACCAAGCAAGCTGCGCCTGCTGGTATACGGTGAGAGACCCGTCTGGCCAGTGAAGCATCCGTAAAGCAATTTTCGTAAAAACTTTTTGAACTCTTTCAATTTTATAGGAGTTAGATTCATAAAAAGGATTCCATATTTTTGAACAACATTCAAGGCGACTTCTGACCAAGGAGATATAAAGTGCCTTCAACGTCATAGGGTCCTTAAAGTCACTGGTGTTTTGTCTAATGAACCCGACCATTGCAAAGGACCCTTAGTTGTATATGTGAAGGCGTCTTCGATATAACGACCAAAATGTGGACCAGGGTGACCCAGAAAATCATCTGTCGGGTACCGCTAATTTATTTATATATATGTAATACCACGAACAGTATTCCTGCCAAGATTCCAAGGGCTTTCGATTTCACCCTGCAGAACTTTTAAATTTTATTGTACTTAATATGGAAGTGTTTACAAAGTTTTTTCTAAAGTTATATTTTGCGTCAATAAACCAATCCAATTACAATATTTCATCCCTTTTTTCATATTTGGTATAGAATTATGGCATTTTTTTTTTAATTTTTCGTAATTTTCGATATCGGAAAAGTGGGCGTGGTAATAGTCGGATTTCGTCCATTTTTTATACCAAGATAAAGTGAGTTCAGATAAGTACGTGAACTAAGTTTAGTAAAGATATATCGATTTTTGCCCAAGCTATCGTGTTATCGGCCGAGCGGAAGGCGTGGCCTCAACCGACTTCGCCCATGTTCACAGAAAACAGTTATTGTCATAGAATCTATGCCCCTACCAAATTTTACAAGGATTGGTAAATTTTTGTTCGACTTATAGCATTAAAAGTACTCTAGACAAATTGAAATTTTCTTTTGTTTTTGTATTTTGTTGCACCATATAATTACTGGAGTTGAATGTTGACATAATTAACTTATATACTGTAAAGATATTCAATTTTTTGTTATAATTTTACCTAAACATTTTTTTTTAAATGTGGGCGTGTTCGTTATCCGATTTTGAGAATTTTGATTAAGCACACATATAGGCATACGGGTCTGGGTCACCCTGGTCCACATTTTGGTCGGTATCTCGAAAACGCCTTCACATATACAACTAAGGGCCACTCCCTTTTAAAACCCTCATTAATACCTTTAATTTGATACCCATATCGTACAAACCCATTATAGAGTCACCCCTACCCCCAATGCCTACTAAATCACAATTCTTTGTTGCCTGCAATGTATATACATACATACATATCGACATATTAGTATAAACTAGTATCGCCTGTAGTCGAAATTCTACCAACTTGTATTTTTTTCAACTCAGGCTATGCATCCAGTGTTGGGGGTAATGCAATAATGCGTTAATAGTTAAGCAGTGAGTGGAAATATAACAAACTGGTCTAACTTATTTAAATTTTTCATTAAAATTTTGACTTTGATCTAAGACGTTATACTTTTGGATTGCATTTTCTTAAATTTTCTACAAACTTTTCAAATGTAATTATAACGTTTTGGTATCGAGCTCCTTAAACAAGAATATAAAAAATATGTAAAATCAAATGAAATTGACAGAGAATTATGGTGAAATTACTTGAAATTGAATTGAAAAATAGCTTTTTCCACACCACCCGTGAGGTACGCCTTTGGCGCTCTACCGAAGTTGGTTTTGGATGCTCGGTTCCCCAGTAGGCCTATATCACCCATATAAACTACATATACATATATCGCCCATTTACCTCAATAGTGCCATAATTCAAAAAACACGAACTTTTAGTTAAAAACGAAGAAATGTTCTAAAGGAATTTAGCATATTTAACACCACCCGTTAGGTGTGCAATTGGCGCTTTACAGAGGTTAATTTTATATAAATACATATTGTAACGAATTTACTGCAATTCCTCTTATTTGCAACCTTCTACTAACGTTCGTATCGCTCAACTGTTGAATAAATAACTCCAATATTTAATAATGCAAAATGGCATTTATTAAAGTACTTCACAATAACACTGATACTTCACAACCAATAGCTTGCTTAAATGAAACTGATTGTTGTGCCTCTACTGTTGCGGTCTTTTATACTCTGTGATTTCTCCTTTTCATACTTCTAGGATCTTCCAGAATTTACTTAGTTACTGCTATATAATTATAACTACAGATGCACGTGTATAGCTTCTCATATGCGCGTGTATTTGTGAGCGACACTTCCACAATTATAATTGCCTACTTTTGGGAGCATCTCAGATAAGATATCTGCATGTGTTTGTGCGTATCTTCTCTGCTGCATGTACGTACATAATGATTGATTTATTGATGTGCATACAAGTCACTGCTTAGCATCGGCTTAGAGATGATAGTATTCCTTAGTGTTGCTAATATTCGTCACAATATGTAATATGTAAGTGTAACACAAACCGAAAATTTCGATTAGAATAGAGGATATCTACCTTCGTAAAAATTAAAATAAAAATATAAAAAAATTATGTAATGGGCAAGAAAGCAGAGTTTACTAAAAAAATTTAAGAGGAAAGAAAAAATAAAGTGCTTAAAGTGCGAAAAAATTAATTGAAGTAAATACACAGTTCCAAATAAAAACGCAATAAGTGCACGTAGACATTTGCCGGGTTTTAGTGTTATCATTGCGGAAGTAGCAAGAAATAAACTTAGCAACAGAATTATGAATTTTAAGCGCAACATCAGGCACAATTCTGTGGAAAAATTCATATTAGAAACATATAGAAAAACGAAAGCGTTCCTTAAGACACACAAAGACGACATAGTCATCACAGACAGCGACAAAGGAAACAAAACAATAGCACTCTACAAAACGGACTACAACACTAAAATGGAAAATATACTTACAAAGTAGTTAGAGGCGATCCAACAAACACACTACAAAGGAAAAACAACAACATAGTATACGAACTATATAAAGGCAAACACATTAGCTTAAGAGAAAAACAACAATTGACCAGCACGGCAGCAACTGCCCCTCGTTTATATGGGCTACCAAAAATCCACAAACCTGAATGTCCACTACGTCCAATTGTTTCGTGCACCAATGTCCCATGTTATCAGCTGTCCAAATTTATAGGAAAAATACTGATATCGTTGATTTCGCCTGAACTCAACATTAAAAACTCATATGAATTAAAAGAAAGAGTAAACAATATAAATGTTTGTGAAAAAGATGTGTTAGTGTCGTTTGATGTTGTCTCCTTGTCCACCAACATACCAACAAATTTAGCGTCAAAAATCATAATGCGGAAATGGGAAGAAAAACACGACTATATCAAAGAGCATGTTCCAAAGCATATTAGATTTCTGCCTCAAAGATAACAATTACTTCACACACAACGACAAGATGTATACACAAACTTATGGCATGCCCATGGGCAACCCCCTCTCCCCACTATTGCCGACATAGTCATGGACGATGTACTCAACTTCACATTCATGGAACTCCAAAAACAAAACGGCATACAAATCAAATTTCTAGTCAGATACGTAGACGACATCTTCGCGATCATTAAAAAGGACGACGCAACTATAATTTTAGATACACTCAACAAATACCATAACAAGTTAAAATTCACTGTAGAGAAAGAAGTAAATGGCAGTATCCCTTTCTTGGACACCCGCATTCACAACTACAACAATAATTTGATTTTAGATTGGTACTCTAAACCAACGGCTTCTGGGCGCCTAATCAACTATTTTTCTTCTCAGCCCTTTAAATATAAAATTAATACAGCAAATAATTTTATAAATAACGTATTATCAATAAGCCATCAACAGTTTCATGAGACCAATGTAAGAAAGACTTAAAAAGAATAACTACCCTGACTACTTAATAACCAATCTAATCGACAAAAAACTAATGGACATAAAAAACACAACAAAACAAAACCCAAATATAGACAACCAAACAAAGCGATACTTCAGTGTCACATACATTCCCAGGCTGACAGAAAGTCTCGCATATGATAATAATAATAAGAAAACATCCCACACAACATTGGCATTTAAATCGAATTGCACTCTAGCGACGTGTTTCACAAAAGTAAAAAGCTCTATAGATATCCAACAACAAAGTAATGTAGTATATGAAATACAGTGCAAAGGCAATGACAGCGAAAACTGCAACAAAGTGTACATCGGTACAACTAAAAGAACACTAGGTACGCGATTAGCTGCACACGAAACCGACATACGCAAACAAAAACAAAGCACAGCTTTATCTCAACACGCGGTAACAAACAACCACACAGCTGACTTTGCAAATACAAGAATATTGGACAAAGAGAAAAGGGAAAAACGAGATACACCATAGAGAGCCTTCGAATACTTCAAAAAAGAGAACATACGATTAACAGAAGAGAAGACACTGACAATATTGCCGCTTCATATTTATTATGTTTATAACATTTATAGTGACAAGTTTACCACAAAAAACGATGGTATCGATTTTTGATTTAGTTTTAATAGTTTAATGGTTTTCACATATTTTAATAATTAAATCAACACATTTTTATGTAAGTAAGTGCAAAATTAACATTATTGCCAAGTGTAATTTTTGTTTTATGTGTAATCATGTTCACCGTCTCCTTACATATCTCTAAATATATGTATGTAAAAAAATACACAAAACTTATTGTAATGTTCGCTTTCTTTTATTAAATAAATAGAGATATCTTAACTCCTAATGATGCCAAGGAAATTTGGCGAAAGGTTGAGTTAAAAGGTGGAATAAGTCTCTTTTATTCGCACTATCAACAATTAGATCAGAAAAGCTTATAAAAATTAAAAATTTGCATGCCAAACAAACTGATCGGTAACAAAATCTTGTAAATGAAGATCCTAATGTTCGGATATTTAATGTTGGATTCCGACTGAGATCTGTATAGGTATTTAATTTATATTAAATTTCTAAACAGTCTACCATAAAATATCGACCGTGAACGATATAATACTAAGATATACCTGTTTAAGTGAGTTGTCCTCACTTAAATAGCAAATGATATTCCTGCCCTTAATTTACCTTTTGTCACCTAACCCCACCTGTGGCTTGCGATCACTTCTACAGTGACTTGCGTTTACTATACTAGTTATGACTTGCGTTCATACAACCCTGGCTGTAGAGTAGACTGGAGTTGCCATCCAGTGCTTCCAGTCAACATTGTTGGAGTTGCCTTCCATCAATATTTTTCTTCCTATAAATAAAAGTGCGATGTATTATCTCACTCTCTTGTTTACGTGGAACGCTAAGCAGATATCATCAACCAATATTAAATCATCATCGGATCATTAATTACGGAGCGAGTACGAATATCATCACCTACGCCAACTCCAGGGAAAAGAAAAGAAGTATTCACCAACAACCGTAATTTATATCTGTAAATATCAATCATCCGAGGTAGCACTTGCGCTGCGGTAATCCCCTAACTCAATCTAACCCTTGCGCGGTCACCACCATACTCGCGTGAGATTGGTTCTCGGATCCCACCTAGCCCTTGCGCGGTCGCAAGATGGATAAAATCCCGAATTATCTTCTTCAACTTAACTATTCAAATTTCATTTCATTAAATTTTCTTTCCATTGTGGAATTACTTATCTTTTACATCATAATATTTGCTGTGTGAAGTAGCAGCCTTTAATTTCCAATTGTTAGTTTTAAATATTAAATTCAATAAAAGAATTAGAATTGCATCAAAACCCCAATTTGCGTCAATGCGTTAAACAATATCAAAGCAGAATAAATTAGAAAAAAAAGAAAAACAAACAAAAACATTGAAATTATTCACGCAAACATATTTACTAAAATAAAATTAATTTCATAACTCTAAGCGACATAAACAAATTAGGGTTATGTGATCTAAGCATCCGACTAATGGGCATATAATCCAAAAAATTTAGACTAATAATAAATATAGTAGCTAATATACGGCCTATGCAATACGGCCGCTATGATGCCGGTTGCCGTTTTGACCTAAAATAAAATGTTCTTGGGACGTTTTTTTTTGTTTTTCCGATTCAGATTGTATGGAAATTTTGTTAGCGTATTAACATATAGATAAGGTAAATATATATATGTATGTATATAAATTCATTGATTGCGCGATGGCGGGCGCGAAAACTCCGATCAGCTAACGATGTGGGCACGATCGATGCGTGTGGGCGAATAGTTTATTACAAACTGATTAGCTTATGCGCGGTGGTAGTCGGCAAGCACAGCTGAGTTAAACTTGCGCTTGGCCGCACTGGCCGAGTGTTGCCAGACGGAGGGCGCGGACTAAGTTCGAAAATTGGATCATGTCTTCAAGAGTCATCGTCTAATTTTTTGTAAGTTGTGCATCGTTCTCCGTCAATTTGGTCATAGTAAAAGTCATCGTCTAATTGGTGATAAATTGTGAATCTTTCTCCGTCAATCTGGTTGTTGTTGTTGTAGCAGTGCTTCGCCCCATCCAATAGGTGCGGCCGATCACAACTTGCTGTTTCAACAGGGGTGGACCATAATGAGAGGGGTGTTAGAGGCGTTGGTTCCACATTACAATTAAAGAGATGGTTGGTGCCATGTGGGGACACATTGCAAGCGGGCATACATTTTGTATGTCGGGGTTGATTCTGGATAGGTAAGAGTTTAAAATGTTACAGTATCCAGATCGAAGCTAGAGTGACTCGTGTTTCCCTAGGGAGTGTGCGTTCCTCTTCCGCAAATTTTGGGTACTGTTCTTTGAGTACTGGATTCACCGGGAATTCGCGGCATAAAGGTTCGAAGCCTGTTTGTGGAGTTTACTGAGAACCTGCTTGTGCTTTTTGGCTTCAATCGGCTGAGTTCTCAGGTGCCGTATTTCCTCATAATGCTTAGGAGGATGGAGCCGTGGGTAGAAGTCCACGAAAGTGGGGAAAGCTTCTTACCGCCATTCACCTGGGAATGGCCAGAGCGATTCTGTTGCATGCGGCTCAAGCAGCTCACTACTGCCGGTCGCTTGCGGCTAAGTATCCTCTGGGTAGCGGCTAAACATCCCTTTAGCGGTGAGCTAATGTGAGAAGGCGACAACCTGGCTAGGCCACTCTGACATAATCGGTTTAAGGTCTAGCCGGGGAGATCTTATCGGCAGCGCATGTACACCTCTAGGTGCGGCTGCAAGCGGCTCGGTATATAAACGTGCAAGTAATATTTTCACCCCCCGCTGAGCGGGTTGTGCGCTGGGCTTGGGACCCGCCACGTAAAACAAAAGTCCAATGAAATATACCAACTAGCCTCGGATAAATGCACTCTGTATTGATGACGACCATGGCAAATGTTTGAAGGACAATGAATTGAGGGCATTGACCTGGAACGTCCGCTACCTGAATGGGATTGGTGCAGATGCCCGGCTGGTTGATGTCCTCGTCAAAGCAAAATCTGACATCACCGCCATCCAAGAAATGCGTTGGACGAAGCAAGGAAGAAAGAAGTTCAAAAATTGTGACATCTATTGTAGTGGCCATACGAATAAGCGAAGTTTCGGCGTCAGACTCGTGGTGGGAGAGAGACTTCGTCGCCAAGTTCTGGCGTTCAAGCCGGTGGACGAGCGTCTCGCCCCTATCCGAATAAAACCAAAATTGTTTAATATATCATTCATCTGCGCCCATGCGCCGACAGAGGAGAAAGGCGATGAGGCGAAATACACTTTTTATGAACAATTAGAACGCACATACGAGCGCTGCGCCGTCATGATATAAAAGTCGTGCTTGGAGACTTTAACGCCAGGGTGGGCAAAGAAAGTGTTTTTGGCCCTACAGTCGGAAAGTTCAGCCTACACAATGAAACTTCTCCTAATAGACTGAGGCTGATTGACTTTGCCTGTGCTCGAAACATGGTCATATCCAGTACGAGGTTCATGCATAAAAAGATACATCAAGCTACATGGCTGTCTCCTGATCGAAATACTCGCAATCATATCGATCACGTTGTGATAGACGGACGGCATGCCTCCAGTGTTTTAGATGTGCGCACGATCCGAGGACATAACATCGACTCGGACCATTATCTCGTTGCAGCCAAAATATGTACCCGCCTCAGGGCGGCTAAAACCAAGGAACAAAAAACACAGCGAAAGCTAGACGTCGAAAAGCTTAAATCACAACAGACTGCCAATGATTTCGCAACTCGACTCTCACACCTGCTCTCTGAGAGCACAACTCATCCTAAAGGAATACAGGAGCAGTGGGACCATATCTTCAAAGCACTTCGTACTGCCGCAGAGGAAAAAATTGGTTAGCGGCGGCCACGAAAAAACAACTGGTACGATGAAGAATGCCGCGTTGCAACCGAAGAAAAGACACTGCTTACGGGGCTACGTTAAAAGCGAGCGTAACAAGAGGAGTGTGTGAACGCTATCGTGATTTGAAAAGGGAAGCGAGACGCCTATTCAGGAAGAAAAAAGCAGAAGCAGAAAGGCGTGAGTGCGAGGAGCTTGAGCTGATAGCCACCAGGAATAACGCCCGAAAATTTTACCAAAAAATACCGCGACAGACGGAAGGTTTTAAGACCGGGGGAAACTCCTGTAGGAACGAAAACGGCGACCTTGTAACTGATGTCCAGAGAGTGCTTAGATTATGGAGGGAACACTTCTCTGCTCTCCTAAATAGAGGCAGCGATTCACCGCGCAGAGATGACGAACCCGATCCCGCAATCGATGATGATGGAATACATGTCCCCCCGCCCGATTATGACGAAGTTAGAATAGCAATAACCAGATTGAAAAACAACAAGGCCGTGGGCGCTGATGGATTGCCTGCGGAGCTATTAAAGTACGGCGGCGAGGAGTTGGTAAGGCACATGCAACAGCTTCTTAGCAAAATATGGGCGGACGAGTGCATGCCCGACGATTGGAATCAAAGTGTTCTTTGCCCAGTCCACAAGAAGGGGGATACTGTAAAATGCACCAACTATCGTGGAATCAGCCTTCTTAATATCGCATATAGAGTCCTTTCAAGTGTATTGTGCGAAAGATTGAAGCCCACCGTGAACCGGCTGATTGGACCTTATCAGTGCGGCTTCAGACCTGGTAAATCTACCATCGACCAGATTTTCACAATGCGCCAAATCTTGGAAAAAACCCGTGAAAAGAGAATCGACACACATCACCTCTTCTTCGAATTTAAAGCCGCATTCGACAGCACGAAAAGGAGCTGCCTATATGCCGCTATGTCTGAATTTGGTTTTCCCGCAAAACTTATACGGATGTGCAAAATGACGTTGAGCAACACCATGAGCTCAGTCATTGGGAAGGACCTCTCCGAGCCGTTCGAAACTAAACGAGGTTTCAGACAAAATGCCCCCTATCGTGCGATTTCTTTAATTTGATGCTGGAGAAAATTATACTAGTCTGCAGAACTTAGCCGCACTGGAACAATATTCTATAAAAGCGTGCAGTTACTGGCATATGCTGACAGCATTGATATCATTGGCCTAAACACACGCGCTGTTAGTTCTGCTTACTCCAAACTGGAAAAAGAAGCGGTAAAGATGGGTTTGACGGTGAATGAGGACAAAACGAAGTACCTGCTGTCATCGAGCAAAGAGTCAGCGCATGCGCGCCTTGCCAACCACGCTACTGTTGGCAGCCATATTTTCGAAATAGTAAAATACTTCGTTTATTTGGGAACCAGCATCAACACTAGCAACAACATCAGCACTGAAATCCAACGAAGAATAAATCTTGCCAATAAATGCTACTTTGGACTAGGTAGGCATTTGAAAAGTAAAGTCCTCTCTCGACGAACGAAAATCATACTCTACAAGTCACTTATCGTACCCGTCCTGCTATATGGGGCAGAAGCATGGACCATGACAACAGCAGATGAAGCGACTTTGGGAGTGTTCGAGAGAAAAGTTCTTCGAAAGATTTATGGACCTCTGCGCGTTGGCGATGTCGAGTACCGAAGAAGATTTAATGATGAGCTATACGCAGACATCAACATAGTCCAGCGAATTAAAACGCAGTGGCTGCGCTGGCTAGGCCATGTTATGCGAATGAAAGATGATGCTCCGGCCAAGAAAGTGGTTCTATCGGAACCCGCCTATGGAAGCAGAGGTAGAGGTCGGCCGCAACTCCGTTGAAAGGACCAGGTGGAAAACGATTTAAACTCCCTTGGTGTGACCAATTGGCGCCGGTTGGCGGAGCGAAGGAGCGACTGGTGCGCCTTGTTGGACGGCCATAACCGTTTAGACGGTTAAGCGCCAATTAAGTAAGTAAGCTTACGGAGATGACTCCTTAAGCCCCTAGGCGGTGTTGGCTCATCAATCAAATACCTGTTGGGATGCCTGGGTATTCAACAGGAACTGTTTGGTTAGCATCTCATTTCTCTCCCTAATGGGGAGTATTCGCGCCTCATTATGTAGATGGTGCTCTAGGGAAATAAGAAGACAGCCCGTTGCGATTCTGAGAGCAGTATTTTGGCAGGCCTGTAGCTTCTTCCAGTGAGTAGTTTTAAGGCTTCGCGACCATATAGGGGACGCGTAGCATGCAATCGGCTGGCCAATTGCTTTGTAAGTAGTAATGAGCGTTTTTTTGTCTTTTCCCCAAGTACTGCCAGCAAGAGATTTGAGGATTTTATTACGGC
Source organism: Eurosta solidaginis (assembly GCF_040869045.1). Taxonomy (NCBI): domain Eukaryota; kingdom Metazoa; phylum Arthropoda; class Insecta; order Diptera; family Tephritidae; genus Eurosta; species Eurosta solidaginis. The sequence goes on from NC_090324.1 coordinate 16,021,596, forward strand.
TCTGGATTTTCGGTCAAATTGCGGCTGCATGCTCACCAAAATGTAGATCCTGATCAAACGGCGCACCCAAGATTTTGTGGTGTAGGACAGTCGGCAGCGTAGTGCCATCGACGTGGATGTTCAAAATGGTCGACATTTGGGACGTCGAAGTTGTAAGTAAGGTCGCGGATGATTTAGTCGGTGATAATGCCAGGTTTCGCGAGGCGAAAAAACTGGAGAGATCAGGGAGGTAGCCGTTTATTCTGTCGCAAAGCTCATAGATCTGTGGGCCCGGGCCTGTGGCCATTATTGTGCAGTCATCGGCGTAAGAAACGATAGTAACTCCTTCCGGTGGCGAAGGTAGTTTTGATAAGTAAAAATTAAACAAAAGTGGGGATAGGACACTACCCTGTGGCACCCCTTGTTTAATTCTTCTTGGCTTTGATGTTTCGTTTATGAATTGCACCGATGCCTGCCGTCCACCCAGATAATTTGCGGTCCACCTTTTAAGACATGGGGGAAGGGTAGACCCTTCCAAGTCTTGCAGTAGCCTGCCATGGTTGACCGTATCAAATGCTTTTGATAGGTCTAAGGCTACGAGCACATTTCTAGGGTGGTGCTTCTGATTTAAACCACAATTTATATGGTTGCTAATGGCATTTAGCGCGGTGGTGGTGTTATGGAGTTTTCTAAAGCCATGCTGATGACAGGCTAGCTGCAAATTAGCTTTGAAGTAGGGGAGAAAAATGCCTTCAAGCGTCTTGGCTACTGGCGATAGGAGAGATATCGGGCGATATGACTCTCCTATGTTAGCTGGTTTCCCAGGCTTTAGTAGCGGGATCACCTTGGCAATTTTCCATTTTGCGGGAATGACAAAGGTGGAAAGAGACAAGTAGAAGACATGCGCTAAATATTTGAAACCCTCTTTCCCTAGGCTTTTAAGCATCGCTTTGGATGGTTTATCATGACCGATGCCATCCTCAACCTCTTTGGCGGTGATGGTAATTGGACACGCGCAATTTATGCTTATGTGCGTGTCTGTTGGCCCTCCGTCTATCTTTGTCTACCGTAGAATGCATTATATATTGTCATCAGAAAGCGCTCGCGCATTTTTTCGCATCCGACAACACTTTATCGCCAAAGGCGATGGAAATTTTGTCATTGTGCTTAGACGTATTCGATAGGGACTTTACGGTGGACCAAAGTTTACCTACACCGGCAGAGAGGTTACAACCGCTTAGGTACTCCTGCCATTTCGCCCGCTTGTGTTCATCCACAAGCAATCTGATGCGTTCGTTTATATCCCTAATTTGGGGGTCGCTGGAATCGAGCTGTCTTTTAAGGTCACGTTCTCTCGCTAAATTTGCGGCCTCCGCCGGAAAGTGAGGCCGAATTTCGGGAATTCTACGGGCGGGAATGAAACGAGCCGAGGCTGGTTCATTGAATTTGCGGAAAGCACGCTCCCTTTGGCGAGCATCAGTTGGAATAGGGAGGGCAGCAAAGCGGTTGTCTGTAAAGGATTTGTATTCATCCCACTTTCCTTTTTTAAAGTTTATGAAAGTGCGTTTTTCTGTGACGATGAAGTCGGCGGTACGCTCGAGCGAAATAAATATAGGCAGGGGGTCGGATGCCAATGTTACCATCGGCTGCCAGTTGACACAGCTTACGAGTCCTGCGCTCACGATAGATATATCCGGTGAACTCTGACAGCTTCCTACCATACGTATGGGGGCGTCTCCGTTTATTGTGCAGACCTTCGTTTCTTCTATTTGATCCGCCAACATCTCACCCCTACTATCTGACCGCAAGTTTGAATGCCATAGATCGTGATGGGCATTGAAGTCGCCTAAAATAATGTGATTATTGCCAGTGAGTAAGGCGCTGATGTTAGGGCGGTATCCACTGGGGCAACAGAAGGCAGGAGGGATGTAGATGTTGATGATCTCTAGGTTTGCATCGCCTGACCGGAGAGAATAAGCCTTGACGTTCTAAGACACTGTCCCTGCGGCCGATGTCGGGATCAAATAAACGATATTGCACTGAGTGGTGTAAGATAAACGTGAGGCCGCCTCCATTTCCGCTCTCTTGATCTTTTATGTGGACATTATACCCAAAACAGGTCTGCAGAGCAGATCTTTCTGTGAGTTTGGTCTCTTGAATCGCGGCGATGCGGTTGTGTTGTCTATAATTATTGTCATTTCGTGATTGGTTGGAAAAACTACGACCTAGACCATTATTTTGAAAATTTCTGAAGTTGCTGTTGTTACGAGCACTGAATGCTAGTACTTGGCGTTCTTTTACTTCATTTGATTGTTCTACTATTAACTTGGTTACTACGTCTTTGGAGTCAGTAAATGTGGTGGATGCCAGAATGGGTGCAAAATTTACCACCAATTAAACGTTGACGATGACGATGCCTATGATCAAATTGACGGAGAACGATGCACAAATTACTACCAGTTAGACGATGAAAATTACCAGATTGACAGAGAATGATGCACAATTCACCAAAGATTAGACGTTTAAGATGACTATGACTATGACCAAATTGACGTATAACGATGTACAACTTACCACCAGTTTGGCGTTGAAGATGACCAGATTGACGGAGAACGATGCACAATTTACCACCAATTAGGCGATGACATTGAATATGACCAAATTGACGGAGAACGATGCACAACTTACCAACAATTAGACAATGAATGTTGAAGACATGATCCAATTTTCGGACTAAGTCCGCCCCCTCCGTCTGGCAACACTCGGTCAGTGCGGCTAAGCGCAAATTTAATCAGTTTCTAATAAACTGCCCGTCCTCACACATCGATCGTGCTCGCATCGTTCGCTAATCGGAGTTTTTCCGCCCGCCACCTCGCAATCAATGTTTTTATATATTTATATATATGTACCTTATACAAGTAAATAGTGAATAAAGTGCAATAAAATAATAATAAATTTTCAATTTTCAAAGTAAAGTTTCGTTCCTTTTTATATCTTTGAAAAGTGCCTAGTGCTAAATTTATACAATGACTATGGCCAGATTGGCGCAGAACGATGCACATTTTACCACCAATTAGCCGACGACTTTGATTATGACCAATTGACGGAGAACGATGCAAAATTCACCACCACTTAGACGATTACTATGGCCAGATTGACAGAGAAAGATGCACAATTTACCACCAATTATACGATGACTTTGACTATCACCAAATTGACGGAGAACGGTGCACAATTTACTACCAATCAGACGATGACTATGACCAGATTTTGCTTCCAAAGGCAGTCGGTTCTATGTACCGGAGCGACTCGGGATTTTTCTGTCTGGACTGTCATTTCAGTGTAACCCCATTTAATTTGTGGCGTCCCTCCCATAAATTGTCATCCTCCCAGCAGCTCCTTGCAGCGGGACGGCTCCATAATCTCTTGCTCCGGGAAGGTGTCGAATCCAATCCGGGTCCGTCTCCTGACCCCGGTCCTGAGAAATGGTTTTGCTGCATCTGCCGGAAAAGAATATTTTTAGGACGGTCATACTCTGTTCAGTGTGTCTCGTGTAAGGGATGGTTGCATCGGACAGGTTGTTCTGGGCTTGATGCCAAAACCCGACGTCCACGTAACTTTTATAAATCTTTTGTGGCTCCTTGCTGTTCACGCCCAAGGGCGTCCCGTAGTCTACGCCTTAGCGCCCCCCACTACCTTCCAGCAGCTCCGCTGCTCAGCAAGCCACAACAAGTACCCGCTGCTGCTCGCGCCCCACGCCGCCAACAACTCAAACGGCTGCTACCACTCATAACTACTATCTCTGTAGTATAGTCGGTAGCAATGCCGAGCATCAGCCCCTGCCCCCGTCTTCTTCCCCCCTCTTTTCCGCCAGCAATCGTGTAGGTCAGGGAAACAGACTCTTAGTCTCTACCCCCGTTTGCACCTTTTGCCAGCACAGAATATATATGTTTGCGACATCCGCCCAATGCAGCTCCTGCCACAACAGCAGTTGCATCCAAGCCTTTCACAACCCAGGCGTAGTCACCCATCTCTTACTCCTAGAGTGACGACGTCTCCCCGTCGCACTTCATAATTCTGCAGTTAAACTGTAATCGATTAAGTGGGAAGATCACGGAGATAGTCGATTTCTTGAAGCGGCACAACAACCGCATCGCCGCGATTCAAGAGACCAAACTCACAGAAAGATCTGTTCTGCAGACCTGTTCTGGGTATAATGTCCACATAAAAGATCAAGAGAGCGGAAATGGAGGCGGCCTCACGTTTATCTTACACCACTCAGTGCAATATCGTTTATTTGATCCCGACATCGGCCGCAGGGACAGTGTCTTAGAACGCCAAGGCTTATTCTCTCTGGTCAGGCGATGCAAACCTAGAGATCATCAACATCTACATCCCTCCTGCCTTCTGTTGCCCCAGTGGATACCGCCCTAACATCAGCGCCTTACTCACTGGCAATAATCACACTGGCAATTTTAACAATAATTTTAATCGAGGCAATCTTCGGCAATATTCCCGGTTAGGAAACGGAAACCGATTTCAGGGAAATAAAAATAATAACAGCGGACATCAAACACTAGAAATAGGACCACAAACGTGCGGACTTTAAATGCGAATGCCCCTCAGGAGCGAACGCTGAGGCAGCAAGACAAAGACGATTAACCGATTCTTCAAAAAAATGTTTTCCTGTTAATAGCATTGCTTAAACTTAAGTTATGCAAATGTTATGCAATTAAACCTTTCTGGATCTAGAAAATTTTGTACTTTCCTGGTCGACACACAAGCCTTCATTTCATCAATCAAAATTTCATGTATTGATAAAGTGTCATCAATAAATAAAACTGATACTATTATGGTCAATGGAGTTACTCCAGATACGGTTTCTACACTGGGTACTTTTACAATTGTCAAGCTTTTTCATAAAGCATACTTTGCATGTGGTAGACACTGATTTTAACATCCCATCGGACGGAATAATAGGGAAGGACTTCTTAAAAGCAAACAAATGTAATATCAGCTATGCCACAAATTGTATATACTTCTGGATAGACAACGAAAAGATCCCACTTCCAATCCTACAAGGAACAGAAAGTGACACTTGCGTAACTCCACCTCGATGCAAAGTTTTTCGAATTTTTGATTTAAAAAAAAATCACCTATACCACGCTGCCAGCCTTTCCAAATGAACCACTTTCATTTTGGTTCGTTGTTTGCCAATGGTTTGTATGCGGTACACTACATCGTTGATCCGTTTTACAGCTTTGTATGGGCCTTCCCAATTACACTGCAAATTTCGGCGACAAACCTTTTTTTCGTTGTGGGTTGTATAACAGAACCAAATCTCCTTCCTTATGTCACTCATAATCTTTGATCGTTGCCTTACAAGATCGTGTATCTCTCTCATCTCTTCTTCCAAGACACCAGTGGATTTCTTGACAATTCTCTCCGCATCGGCATCTATCCCAAACTTCAGATCAGATTGCAGTCGAAGGTCTTTGCCAAAAATTACCTTTGCGGGAGTTTGGCCCTGCCGATCGGTAAGCCATCAAGAATAAGGATGTATGTGTATCCCACTCTTTATGGTATTTGTCTACTACCTTTCTTAAATGCTCCTCCAAGGTTCTGTTGAAACGTTCCACCATACCATCGGACTGAGGATTCAATGCAGTTGTCCGTGTTTTTCGAATGCCCGAAGTTGGGCATTGGGTTGGAACACAGCTGATTCAAAATTCCTGCCTTGGCTAGAATGTAACTCCATTGGTAACCATACCTTGCGACCCAATCGGTTGTAACCACTTCTGCTCTGTTTCCGCTTCTTGGTTTGGGATTGGGTATACCTCTGGCCATTTACTGTAATAATCCATAACCACCAGCACGTATTTTTTTTCCGCGGTTGCTAGTAGGAAATGGACCTGCGCCATCCATGGCGATCCTTTCAAATGGTGCACCTGAAATATGCTGCTTCATCTGGCCATGACTTCGTGTTTTGGGTCCTTTCGCTCTGTTGGAAACCTCGCAGTTGGCAATCCACTCGGTGACCGACTGACGGCAACCAATTCAATAGAATCTCTGCTTAATATTCTCGAGCGTCTTCGCGATTCCAAGATGACCTCCACTTGGACCATTTTGCAGCTCGTTGAGCACGTCAGGAATCCTCTTTCTGGGAACAACTATCAATTTCTTCTTGCATTGACCATCCTCACTCTCCCATACTCAATGCTAGCAACCAAATATCAATTCTAAACTGTTCCACTGTGCCCAATATGACTTCGTAATGGGACTCTCTGCTGACATCTCCTCTCTGTTTGGTCTTTCGTTTCGTTCGAGCCCTTGATTAACATGTGACAGATCTGTATCTTCTAGCTGACACTTTCTTAGTTGTTCCTTGTCCCATTCATCCGTACGCGTTACAGTTATTAGCCGGACATCTATGATGTCTTCTTTAGCCTCGGCTTTTGAACAGTGCTTGCATTCCAAACTACATGGTCTTGGTGACATTGCATCAGCATTTCCATGGATACTATCGTTTCTATGCTCAATGGAAAAGTCATAGCTTTGTAGTCGCGCGATCCACCGTGCCAATTGTCCTTCCGGATTACGGAACTGCAGAAGCCATTCCAACGCTGAGTGATCTGTCCTGACGCGAAATCGCTGGCAGTAGAGGTATTTGTGAAAGTGTTTAGTGCACTCTACCAATGCCAACAGCTCTCTCCGTGTAACGCAACAGTTCCTCTCTGGTTTTCCAATCGAACGGCTGTAATATGCAATTACCTTCTCCTGTCCATCGAACAGTTGTGATAAAACGCCTCCTATAGTATATCCACTCGCATCTGTATCTAGAATAAATGTTGCTCCTGGAATCGGATATGCCAACATTGGGGCAGTGCAAAAACGCTCCTTCAATGTTTGGAAAGCTACTTCTTGCTCCTTCTTTCATTCAAAAGCTTAATTTTTTCTTATTAGCTCGTGGAGGCTATGGGCTACGCTGGCAAAATTTGGTACAAATCGGCGGTAATATGTGCACAGCCCAAGGAAACTTCTCAGTTCATGCAGATTCTGTGGTCTTGGCCAACCCTTCACTGCCTCTACCTTTTCATTCGCGGTGCAGATGCCCTCCGTCGTTACTTTATGACCCAAGTAACTAACTTGCTTCTTGAACAGAAAACACTTTTTGGGACTAAGTTTCAGACCAGCACCAGCTATTCTTTCGAAAACCTCCTCCAAGTTCTTATGATGTTCTTCGAAATTCTTTCCCAATACGATGATACATTAAGCATGTGGTACACAAAGCATGTTTTCCAATGTAGTCCTTTCAGTGCCTGATCCATGAGTCTTTCAAAAGTTGCTGGCGCATAACATAGTTCAAAAGGCATCACTGTAAATTGCCAAAGACCATCACCGACACTGAAGGCTGTTTTCTCTTTGTCTTCCTCCTTCATTTCCACTTGCCAGTAGCCGCTTTTCAAGTCCAGTGTGGAAAACCATTTCGTACCAGAGAGCGAGTCCAGAGTGTCGTCAATTCTTGGCAATGGGTAGCTATCCTTTTTCGTAACCTCATTCAACTTCCGGTAGTCCACGCAAATCCTCATTTTTCCATCCTTCTTCTTTACAAGTACTACCGCTGAGCTCCATGGACTAGCTGATGGTTCGATGACGCCGCTGTCGCTCATTTCTTGTATGATTTGACTCACAACTTCCCGCTTCGCCAGTGGAACACTACGTGGAGCTTGACGGATCGGCCTCGCATCTCCGGTGTCAATTTGTTGTTTCACAATGTTGGCGCGGCTTGGTTTGGAGCCATCTCGGTCAAATATGTTCTCGTAATTTAGGAGCAGTTGTTTTGCCTTACTCTAATAGTCTTTCCCTAGTCCCTCCGTCCATGCCATTATGTTATCTGAAAGATCAATATGGCTAGTTGAAACCTCTTTCTGGAGCTGTTCACAATTGATTATTACTTCAGCCTCTTGGTATCTTCCCAAAATAGCTCCTCTGGTGAGTTTGAGTGGTGACTTGAACTCACTGAGAACTCTTACCGTGATACGTCCTTCCTGTTTTGTTATAGCCAGGGGTTTTTCTACAAGTACTTTTGATTTCGCTTTATTTGGCCCATTCGATCCATCAACCTTTACCGTTGACTTCCGGGGTCTTTGTCGAGTCTTCTCTACCAGTACTCAATTACTGCTGAATCCCTCCTCCAAACTAAAGTTAAGTGGTACATCCTGGTTTTCATAACGCATAACCCTTCTCTGCATATCGATCTTGATGTCATGGTCAACTAAGAAGTCCACTCCCAATATGACTTCTTCAACAATTTCCGCCACAATGTATTTTTTTTGTCATGGTCAACTAAGAAGTCCACTCCCAATATGACTTCATCAACAATTTCAGCCACAATTAATTTGTTCAAAACTACGACCTTCCCAATTAAGACTTCACATATCACTTCTCTCTGGACTTGGTTATACTCGCCTGTGACCGTACGCAACCTTGCTCCAGGTAACGATTTTACTCTCCTGTTGACTAAATCAGATCGAATCAAGGAATGAGATGCGCGCGAATCTACAGTCGGTACACGCTCCTTGCCATTCATATTCCCTCTGGCGGTAATACTGCTTGATTTCTTTCCAATTGCGACACAGATATCACAGGACATTCAATATCTGGAGCTAGCTCTCCATATTTACATCTGGCATGCTCTTGCTCATCTCCTCCAGCTTTGCGTTTACGGCCACCCAAGTTGGAACTACCAGGACCAAGATCGCAATGACGTGCAATGTGACCGGGCTTCCCGCATTTGCAGCATTTGATAACTCTTTCACTCCGCTTTTGCGATCTTTTCAGCGCTTCCAATATTGCGTCTACCCAATCTGGCATTTCTACTTCCACACGGCGTGCTTTGAAAACTGGCTTACACAGAAGTAAAGCTGTTTCCTGAATCAGAGCATGTGATACCGTTTCTGTGAATGTAGGTTTTGGTTTTGCGTATATCGCTAGCTTCGTTTCCACGTACCGTATGCCATTTATAAAGCTCTGGATTTTTAGCCTTTCGATGTATTCCACGGGTGCGTCCGCATTCGCTAAATGTGCCAGCCTTTCAACCTCTGACGCAAACTCTTGCAATGTTTCACCAAGCCTCTGGAAGCGGTTCAGTATCCATTTGCAGTTCCGTATCGTCTCTCTAGGGCGCCGATCAATGATTTATAACAGTTCCGTTCGCCCTTTGGAATCGTATGTAAGATTTCCGCTGCAGGCCCTTTCAATGCCATGAACAATGCAGCAACTTTATCTTCCGCATTCCAGTTGTTCACTGCTGCGGTCTTTTTAAACTGTAGCTTGAAGACCTGGAAAGGAACAGAACCGTCAAAAGATGGAGTTTTTACTCGCTGAAGCAGCCGGGCGATTAAGGTGCAATTCCTGTATACGACCTCTCAAAGCATCCACCTCTGCCTCCAATTTTTCTTCAAACTGCATTATTTTTTCGTCCATGCGCGCTTCGAGTTTTGATGATATACGCGCCTCTTGTGCTTCTAGTTGTACTGTTATGCATGGCTCTTGTTCTTTCAGTTAAGTTGCCATATATGCCTTTTGTTCTTCCAGCTGTGATGAAATTTGTGTTACCTGTGCTTCAATCTTCGCTGCTATATGGTTGTCCTTCGATTCTAGTTGTTTTTCCATCTTGGATGTTACTGTCGACGTTTGTGCAGATATTGCAACTAATATTGTGTTCAAGTCTGTGTTCGCCATTGCCTGCGGTGTTTCGTTTTTCTCCTCAACTTTTGTTGTTGTCTCGTTGCCATCAAGATGAAAGACATACTCTTCCACGTTACTTCGTTCTGCTTCCATTGTCTCTCGTAGTCTTGCTTGAAGTTGGAGTTTATTGCCGGTTGTATTCAATCCACGGCCCTCCAACGCCTTCTTCAGTTTCTGGATCTTCAATTCACTCCGCTTTGCCATGTCCAAGTTGTATTCGAAGTCTTCGGAATTTATTCAACAATTCCTCTTCACCAATTGTAACAAATTTAGTGCAATTCTTCTTATTTGCAACCTTTTACTAACGTTCGAATCACTAAACTGTTGAATAAATAATACAAAATGGCCTTTATTAGACTACTTTCAAAATAACACACTACTATTGCTCGCCAGATCGCGTCTTAAATCAAACTGATTGACGTGCCTCTACTGTTGCTGCCTTTCATACCCTGTGATTTCTCGTTCGCATCTTCTAGGCGCTTCCATTTCCAGAATCTACTAATTGGCTATCAGCTATAAAAGTATTACGTTTATAGCTTCTCATACGCGCGTGTATGTGTGAACACAATTATAAGTGCATACTTTTGGGAGCATCTCAGATAAGATATCTGCATGTGTTTGTGCGTCTCTTCTCCGCTGCGTGTACGTACAACTGTGTAGACATAATGATTGATTTATTGATGTGCATACAATTCACTGCTTAGTACCGGCTTAGAGATGATAGTTTCCCTTAGTGTTGCTAATATTCGTCACAATACATTAAAAACTAATGTCACAATTTTCTAAATATAACGTTTATAAAATCAATAAAGTAGTAAAAGAAGATAAGCGCATTAAAGAGTTAACGAAAATTTAAAAAATCCAAATTCCTAATTACGCTACAATCAATTTTATTCCGACATTTTCGCTCTAAATGACGACAAAATGACATTAAACAATTTTTACAAACAAAAACTGAGACTAAACAACACGACTCCAGTTTACATGAGAAATTACCATTTACCATATTAGCAACGTGAAGAGATAAACAAGCAAGTTAAAAAATTATTAGAAAACGACTTGATTAAGGAATGTTATTCAAACTATAATAGCCCGCTGTCAATAAAAAGCTCATCGCTGACAAATTCCGTCTTGCTCGAATAGACGATATTCTTGATAATCTTGGCAGAGCAAAGTTTTTTCAACTCTGGACCTATTTTCAGGTTTCCACCAAATACCACTGCATACTGACTCACGAGACATAACCTCCGGATTTAGTTTGAAATTAAATTTTCGATATGTTTGGAAAACTTGAGTCAAGTTCCTCATATAGTGCATTTCACCAAACCGTATGACGATGATGTCGGAAACGTACAAAAATGCCATCGTTTAGCACCGATCGTGGATCATTTAGATGGAAGGTTTTACCTTTTGGTTTGAGTGTAGCACCAAATTCGTTCTCGCGAAGGATGACTCTGACTTTTTCTGGTATTCCACCTAACGTGGAATTTTTGTACGTTGTGCCTAGCTGACAAAACTTTTTTGGACGAAGAAACGCCTAGCACGTCAACCAATCCAACTAGAGGGAGACCAACAAAACCCATAGAAGAGTGTTGTACCTATACAAGGAAAAGGAAGCTGCCTGATACCACAAAAGCTATGGCCACGACTCATCTTTCAGAAGAACTGTCTATTAAATATAAAAAAGACGAAGAAAACGTGAAGTCTCTTATAACAGAAGCAGTTGCGGTAGCAAGTCCAGTGCGACTGATGAGGATCAAAAATAGCATTCCCACACCACCAAAGGCGCTACCTGGGAAATACACTCCCGAAGAAGCTTTGGCGCTGTTTATAGATCTCGGTTTAACGAAGAAAAAATATATTATATTGCGTAAGTCATTATTGCAACGTAGCGCCGATATTTTACCTGGATACAAAAAAATTACTCAAGCCAAGAAAAAGCAATTCCTCTAAGTCCCAAAATAACCGAATTATCAGCTGAAATTGAGCTACAAAACCTAATGGATCACACGTCTACACGACTCCTTCAAAATTTTACTGAAGAAAACTTGAAATCACTGCCAAAGGAGCTAGCATTGATAACTAAGTGGGGCTGTGATGGATCATCAGGACAAAGCGCATATAAAAAAAGAATAAATATAGACGATGAAACAATTAGAGATAGTAAAATGTTTATGGCTTCTATTGTTCTATTACGACTAAAAGATGAAGCTTCAGAATATTGGAAAAATCCACATCCGTCATCAACTATATCGTATCGCCCGATATTATTTACATACGAGAAGGAGTCTTCGGAACTCATAAAAGCTACAGTGAGTGATATAAAAAATCAAATTTCCAAATTAGAACCAACAATAATTGAAATTGAAGAGGGGAATGTCATTACAATAAAGCATGATTTTCTTCTAACAATGGTTTTGAAGTTTTGAACTTAATAACACATACGACATCTACAATGAAATGTCCAATTTGTAAGAAGATCCAAAAGGACTTTGAAAATATTGATGATTCAATAACTGACGAACTAACTTATGAGTATGGAATATCTCCTTTGCATGCTAGGATAAGATGTATGGAATTTATTTTGAAGCTGGCTTATACACTGCCACAACAAGAAGAAGGTTTCGACGACAATACAACATGTAAGGAGAAACAAAACAAGAGGAAAAAAAATAATTCAGGATGCATTATATAAAGATATTGGCCTTAGAGTTGACTGTCCAAAGTATGGATACGGAAATATAAATGATGGTAACTCCTCAGGAAGATTTTTGAAAACGATGAAGTGACTGCTCGCATAACAGGAGTTGATAGAGATATTGTGAAAAGATTGGGAGTAATTTTAAATATTTTAAACTGCCTTGAACCAATTAATGGACCCAAATTTGGAGAATATGCATCTAAAACTACAGAGTTGCTGCATCAAAAGTATCTTGAGAAGAAACTTACACTAACGGTACATAAAATTTTAGCACATGGAAAAGATTTAATAGAGTACCATTGCTTACCATTAGGAGAATTGTCTGAAGAAGCTCAAGAACCTAAGAACAAGGACTACAAAAGATATAGATGTATGAACACCTGCAAAGTATCACGAGTTAGATAAAACGAAGACCTTTTCAACATGTTATCTATCTCTTCTGATCCAGTCATATCATCTATGAGGTATGTAAGAACACAAAAAGATCTTACAGATGCGTATAGCTCAGAAATGGTTGCTTTGTTAGATATATGTTCCAGTGACGATGACTATGTTAAGATAAAATAAGTTTCTCACTTGTTATCACAACAATGAAAAAGAGATTTACTAATCAATTTTGTTACTTTATTTTTTATTTCAAATAAAAGAATTAATTAATTTAGTAATTTATAAACATATACTTTTCGTTATTGCATTTATCTAAAGTTTATCAAATTTGTTTTAAAGCTTAGGCATTTCGCCTTTAAACGAGTATTAAATTTTTATAGAAATCAATACGACTATCGAGTTTGGTACAAATTGGTAAAGCGGTTACTAAGATCAAACTTTTGAGCATAAATGGGCAGTGCCACTCCCCTTTTCCAAAATTCGTTCGCTGTTTAATCTTTAGCTCAAATAAAATTTCATTGAACCACTTTCAATAACTTAAAACTTATTAATAAAATACATATTTGGCTTGTAAATTACAAAAAAAAAACAATTGTTTTTGTGTTTGTCGGCCTATTGATAAATCATTCAAGGTTCAAATCGAGCTGAAGGCCACTATTCCAAAAACAAAATATTATCATTAGAAAAAAATTATTGTTCTGGCCTTGAGCTCGATTTGAACCTCGAATGATTTATCAATAGGCCGATAAAAACAAAAATAATTGTTAATAAACCATCAGCACTTGGGAATGTCAAACAAAGTAATTGACAATAAACAAAAATCCAACATTAACAGTGATTTGCACCAGATAGCGCAACACTGAATAAATATAGTTGGTAAAAAGGAATAGAAGTAGCAAATTTGTCAGTCAAACAAATCACCGCTGTAAAGCTAAATGGTTAGCGCAGCATGCCTAAAGCGTACTGATGATGAAGGCTTAGCACCCTTCGAAATGGATCTATCTGCGCAGCTATGGCAGGTTGTCTGAAAATTTTTCTTCTTACTATTCCAAAAACAAAATACAATTTTTCAAATTTAGAAAAATTAAAAAATAACAATAATTATCATTAGAAAAAAATTATTGTTCTGGCCTTGAGCTCGATTTGAACCGTGAATGAAAAAAAAAAAACATGTAAAATTTTACGATGAATTTTGAAGCACCCTGTTATTGTGGCACCAAAAACGGACATTTGAGTTTTATAAGAGTATTGCCATTTAAAAGAAACAATACGTCTATCGATTTTGGTAGTTATTGATTACGTGACTACTTAGATACAACTTTTTAACATAAGTGGGCAGTGCCACACTGTCTTATCAAATCATTAGTTTATCTTTTGTAATGCTTAAATACGTCATTATAAGACAAATCTCATTTAATTATTTTTTTGGTTTTTACTAAAAACATTTTATTTTTGCATTTTTTTGAAGCACCCTGTATCTGTGACATTCTGAGCTTTCACACAGTAAAATTTCAAATAATTAGCTTTCATATGCATTTTAAATGTTTAAAATATCTTCATTGGTTAAAAAGTTATGGTTTTTACAAAGAAAAAACTCAAAAGGCGCCACTGTGCGTGGCCTCCATGCGTAGCACAGATAACCACGGGACCGTTGAAGGGCGACTACACAATCGGCTCCGGATATTGGCCTTGAGCGGGGACGTCTTAGAATGGACACGACCAACAAAAATAAAAAGGAGGTTAGGAGTGACGGCGAAGGTCGTCATGGTACGAGGGAAGCGACGACGCTGAGATCGCTCCCGGAGGATCAAAAGGGCTGATCAGACGGATCAGCGCAGGGGTTTGGGTTCAAACCCCGTAGGCACGGGTAGTGGAGGGGAGTCTAAACCGACACACAGTGAATTCGACCAACCAGCCCAGCACCAGTAAGGAGGCCCTGTCGTGAGGAGCTTTCCCAAAGGGAGTACTAGGGTCGAAGCCTGCTAGGAAAGGTAGGCGATCGACGCCGCGTAGGAAAGCTCTGGGAGATCGGCGCCTGGCCGAGAAGTAGCGTTATGGTGGAAGGGATGCAGCTCAAATTTCTGAGAAGCATGCCCGGACGCTGGCGTGGCCAGGGGCGTCGTAGCTGGCAAAGATCACACATCGGTGTCGAACGATGCGGGTGAGCAGCAGTGGTTGGGAGCTGGGAAGCGGGAAAGCGCGGATGAGCGGAATGTCCCAACGACAAAAAGGGCCCGAGGAGGTGGGGACGCACATGCGTTTAACGAAATCGTTTTGACTAGCCAACTACTACCAGTCAGCAGAAAGTTCCGAATGTGAATCTCTCAAGTGGACCATAAAAACTTTTATTTCTAGTTTATATACTCAGCTGAGAAGAGCTCACACAGTAAATTAATTTTGTGCGCATAACGGTAATCCGTAACGGCATAAACTAATCGAGATAGATATAGACTTCTATATATCAAAATGATCTTGGCGAAAAAAGAAATTTATTTAGCCATGTCAATCCGTCCGTCCGTCCGTCCGTAAACACGATAACTTGAGTAAATTTTGAGGTATCTTGATGGAATTTGGTATGAAGGTTCCTGGGCACTCATCTCAGATCGCTATGGAATCGAGATTGATATAGACTTCCATATATCAAAATCATCAGTATCGAAAAAAAATTTGATTGAGCCATGTCCGTCCGTTAACACGATAACTTGAGATATCTTCACCAAATGTGGTACACGAGCTTATCTGGACTCAGAATAGATTGGCATTG
Organism: Eurosta solidaginis; assembly: GCF_040869045.1. Taxonomy (NCBI): domain Eukaryota; kingdom Metazoa; phylum Arthropoda; class Insecta; order Diptera; family Tephritidae; genus Eurosta; species Eurosta solidaginis. Next base: position 16,037,177 of record NC_090324.1, read on the forward strand.
AAAATAAACGAAATCGGATGATAAACACGCCCACTTTTTATATATATAACATTTTGGAAAACACACAAAACCTGATTATTTAGTAAATAATGCACCTAGAATATCGAAAAATGACGAGTAGACTGATATTGAAACTCTTGATAAAAATTTGCAAAAACTTTTTACAAAGGGCGTGACACCACCCACTTGTGATAAAATCAATTTTACAAATATTATTAATCATAAATCAAAAATCGTTTAACCTATCGTAACAAAATTCGGCAGAGAGGTTGCCTTTACTATATGTAAAGCTTTGAAGAAAAATTAACAAAATCGGTTAAGGACCACGCCCACTTTTATATAAAAGATTTTTTAAAGGGTCGTTGACGAATAAAATTAGGTATATCTTTGCAAAAAAGAGCTTTATATCAATGGTATTTCATTTCCCAAGTGGATTTATTACAAGAAATAGGAAAAACTTCAAATTTTAAAAATGGGCTTGGCACGGCCCCTTTTAAGACTAAGCAATTTTCTATTTTTCGGGAGCCATAACTCGAAGAAAAATTAACGGATCGTAATAAAATTGGATAACCAAATTTTCCCTATAGCACGAAATATTTCTAGAAAAAATGAACGAGGTCGGTCAAAGACCACGCCCACTTTTATATAAAAGATTTTTAAAAGGGTCGTAGACGAAAATAATAAGTTATATCTTAGCGAAAAAGAGCTTTGTATCAATAGAATTTTACTTCCTAATTGAATTATAACACTAAATGGTAAAACACTAAAATTTTTGAAAATGGGTGTGGCACCGCCCCTTTTTGTCTAAGTAATTTTCAAGTTTCGGGAGCTATAAATCCAAGAAAAATTACATATCGTAACAAAATTAGGTACACATATTTTCCTTATCGCAGGAAATATTTATAGTAAAAATGCATAAGATTGGTTAAGGGCCACGCCTACTTTTATATAAATGACCTTAAAAAGGGTTGTAGGCAAAAATAATAATTTAAATCTTGGCGAAAAATAGTTTTGTACCAATCGTATTTTTATTGTTCTGTTATATCTTTATTTTAAAATAAACAGTGGGGAAATCCCCATATCTGAAGGTAAACTGCATGATTACACGCTCAAGGTCGTTGGTATTAGCCTCTGTACCCTTTTTGCTTCTTTTAAAAGAAAATTAGTCCAGATTGGACCATATGTATATGTATTTCTAGCCTTTACCCGCGGCCCCGCCCGCAAAGAGAAAATAAAATATATGGGATATTCGCGTTAGCCTGCTTATTAAGTTATCTGTTTAAAAATTATTTTTGTCCAATATATTTAATTTTTGTAATAGAGTAAAAAAAGTACTAAATGAGCTAATAATTTGTAAGGCACGCTTACGTACAATACAGTTTTTTTCGAATTAAAAAAATACATTTTGTTTTAAGTTAGATTAAATGATATGACAGGGGTGAATGAACTACTATACATTGAACAAACGAGTGAAACTACAATTAGCTAAAAACAAAGATATTTTTTTTAGATGAAAATAGTGGTGCTAGTTGGTTAAAGTATTACAAAATGAGTAATTATAGTTTAACAGTTCTTTACAGGATTCATATAAAAAACTCAAAAAGAGAACGAAAAAGCTGTGTTAGATATTAAAGATAAAACATAGCGAATTTAATTACGAATATTTTGCAGCAAATCCACGGCCATAAAAGCTCATAATTTAAAAAGGCATGTGTGCTGAACTACCGGTTTCGAAGGGTCCTTAAATGACCCTGGAAGGGTCCCAAAATTATACAGATATAGTCCCGAAATGATCCCGACGGGATCCCGCACAAATCCCGAAAACCATCCAGAAATTATCCCTTAGGCTTCCCCAAATGATCCCGAAATAACCCTGACGGGATCCCGGACGTATCCCGAAAACCATTCAGGAATGATCCCGGAAGGTTAATCAAATTATCCCGAAATAATACAGAAAAAGTCACGAAATTACCCGGACTGATTCCCGGACGGATCCCAAAAAACATTCAGAAATGATCCCGGAAGTGTATCCGAATGATCCCGACATAGTCCCGAAAACCATCCAGAAATGATCCCGGAAGGATCCCCAATTTATCCCGAAATAATTCCAAAGAGTCCCCAAATGATCCCGAAATGACCCTGACGGGATTCCATACGGATTCCGAAAACCATCCAGAACTAATGCCGGAAAGCTCCCCAAATGAACCCGAAATAATCCAGAAAAAGTTCCGAAATAAGCCCGGAATACTCCCGAAAAAGTCCCTAAATAACCCTAACGGGATCCCAGACAAATCCCGAAAACCATCAAGAAATGATGCCGGAAGGGTTACCATATGATCCAGAAATAGTCCCGAAAAAGTCTCGAAATAACCCTGAAAGGACCCTGGACGGATCCCGAAAACCATTCAGAAATGATGCCGGAAGGGTCCCCAAATGATTCCGAAATAGCTCCGAAATGACCTTTACGGGATCCCGAAAATCATCCAGAAATGATCCCTGAATGATCCCCAAATGACCCCGGAATACTCTCGAAAACGTCCCGAAATAACCCTGCCGGAATCCCGGACAAATCCCGAAAGCCATCAATAAATGATGCCGGAAAGGTTCCCAAATGATCCAGAAATAGTCCCGAAAAAGTCTCGAAATGACCCTGAAGGGATTCTGGTCGGATCCCGAAAACCATTCAGAAATGATGCCGGAAGGGTCCCCAAATGATTCCGAAATAGTCCCGAAATGACCTTGACGGGATCCCGAAAACCATCCAGAAAGGATCACGGAAGGATCCTCAAATGACCCCGGAATACTCCCGAAAAAGACCCGAAATAACCCTGACGGGATCCCGGACCAATCACGAGAACCATTCAGAAATGATGCCGGAAGGGTCCCCAAATGATCCCGAAATAGTCCTGGAACGATCCCAAGATCCCAGAATAGTCCCTAAAAAGACCGAAAATAACCCCGACGTGATCCCGGATGTACCTATTCCGAAAACTATAGAGGAATTATCCCGGAAGAGTCCCAAAATGATCCCGAAATAATTCCAAAGAGTCCCCAAATGATCCCGAAATGACCCTGACGGGATTCCATACGGATTCCGAAAACCATCCAGAACTAATGCTGGAAAGCTCCCCAAATGAACCCGAAATAATCCAGAAAAAGTTCCGAAATAACCCCGGAATACTCCCGAAAAAGTCCCTAAATAACCCTGACGGGATCCCATACAAATCCCGAAAACAATCAAGAAATGATGCCGGAAGGATTACCATATGATCCAGAAAAGTCTCGAAAAAGTCTCGAAAGGACCCTGGACGGATCCCGCAAACCATCCAGAAATTATCCCCGAAGGATCCCAATTTATCCCGAAATAATTCCAAAGAATCCCCAAATGATCCCGAAATGACCCTGACGAGATCCATACGGATTCCGAAATCCATTCAGAACTAATGCCGGAAAGCTCCCCAAATGAACCCGAAATAATCCAGAAAAAGTTCCGAAATAACCCCAACGGGATTCCGTAAACCATCCAGAAGTGATCCCGTAAGGATTCCCAAATGACCCCGGAATACTCCCGAAAACGTCCCGAAATAACCCTGACGGGATCCCGAAAAAATCCCGAAAGCCATCAAGAAATGATGCCGGAAGAGTTCCCAAATGATCCAGAAATAGTCCCGAAAAAGTCTCGAAGTGACCCTGGATCCTGGACGGATCCCGAAAACCATTCACAAATGATGCCGGAAGGGTCCCCAAATTACCTTGACGGGATCCCGAAAACCATACAGAAATAATCACGGAAGGATCCCCATATGACCCCGGAATACCCCCGAAAAAGTCCCGAAATAACCCTGACGGGATCCCGGACAAATCACGAAAACCTTTCAGAAACGATGCCGGAAGGGTCCCCAAATAGTCCCGAAATTATCCCGGAAGGATCCCAAATGATCCCAGAATAGTCCCTAAAAAGTCCGAAAATAACCCCGACGGGATCCCAGATGTATTCCGAAAACTATAGAGGAGTTATCCCGGAAGAGTCCCAAAATGATCCCGAAATAGTCCCGAAATTACCCCGACGCGATCCCGGACGGATCCCGAAAACTTTACAGAAATTATCCCGGAAGAGTCCCAAAATGATCCTGAGAAAGTCCCGAAATTACCCCATCGGTTCGTTGGTTAAGCATGCCTGGTTTTTCCTAAATTGTTTAGTTCTCGATCTGTATTAGCCAGATACCAAAAATTTTCGATTTAGGGGAACATTCATATTGAGTTATAACAATTTATAGACTTTCACCAGAGGCTTCGAGAGCTCACTGCTCACTTTGTAAGCCCTCGATTTATTTTGCCCATTGAGTTTGTAATATTGGTGAAGGTCAGTATACGTAAAGTTATAATGTGTAAAATTATTAAAAAGGAATTGTTCGAAGTGTCGTAGAACCCCCGCCCCCTTTCCATTTTCGAAAGAATTTCGCCAGTAGACTATTGTCTATCTGTGTCCCAAATTTCATCAAAATCCGTGTAGCCGTTCTGGCGTGATGCAGTCACAGAGACGAAAAAACACAATAATTAAATTATAGCTCTACCTAGGGGGCGGCGGCCACCCCCTTTTCATAAAAATATTGCTAGTAGATCCTTCTAGACTACTGGCTATATGTGTGCCAAACTTCATCCAAATCCGTCCAGCCGTTCTGGCGTGATTGAGGCACAAAGACAAACGTCTGGACATACAAACATCCAAACTTTCCCTTTATAATTTTACTAGCCTTTACCCGCGCCCCGTCCGAGTTATCTGTTTAAAAATTATTTTTGTCAATGTATTTTATTTTTGTAATAGAGTAAAGAAAAATAACTAAATGAGATGATAACCTGAAAGGCACGCTTACTTGAATAGTACAACACAGTTTTTTCGAATTAAAAAAATACATTTTGTTTTTAAGTTAAATTAATTGATATGACAGTGGTGAAAGAATTACTTTTTCATAAAACAAAGGAGTGAAACTACAATTAGCTAAAACCAAGGAGAATTTTTAGATAAATATAGTATTGCTTTTTCGAGTATTTAGTTGGTTAAAATATTACAAAAAGAGTAATTATAGTTATAACAGTTCGTTACAGGATTCATTTAAAACAAGTAAGGAAGGTTAAGTCCGAACATTACATACTCAGTTGAGAGCTATGGTGACAACATAAGGGAAAATAACCATGTAGGAAAATGAACCGAGGATAACCCTGGAATGTGTTTGTATGACATGTGTATCAAATGAAAGGTATTATAGAGTATTTTATGAGGGAGTGGGCCATAGTTCTATAGGTGGACGCCATTTAGGGATATCGCCATAAAGGTGGACCAGGGTTGACTCTAGAATTTGTTTGTACGATATGGGTATCAAATGAAAGGTGTTAATAAGTATTTTAAAAGGGCGTGGGCTAAGTTCTATAGGTGGACGCCTTTTCGAGATATCGCCATAAAGATGGAACAGGGGTGATTCTAGAATGCGTTTGTACAATATGGGTCTTAAACGAAAGGTGTTAATGAGTATTTTAAAAGGGTGTAGTGTCATGTAGTGCCAGCCAACTAAAAACTAAAAATAAAAGTAAAAACTGAAATAGCTGGCATCACCCCCACATGCACCATGCATGTATGCACTTGCCACTACTGGGTGAGAGAGTCGAATGACGGAGAATTCTGATTGGCTGACCGGCAAAGCTGCTTTTGAAGCGTCAGCAATTTTTCAACAGTTTTCAGTTTGGATTGAGCCGGCACACAATGTAAGCGTTTTACATGCGAGTGCGACTTGTCGCGAATGGACGAAGTAACAAACGGGAAATTATGTAAAGTGAATTTTAACTAACTTTACATCATTTAGTGTGCTATTCTAATTAATAGAAATTCGGATATAAATAAATAAACTAAAAACTAAATTGTGTGCGTGTTTCCATAACTAAAGGAATTTTGCAGGCGGTGATAAAAATATGCCGCTAGTGCAACAATTGATTTATTTTTCCTATTAAAGTATACAGGCGGTGATATAAGAAATGCCGCCAAAGCGGCAAACGATACACAGTTTATTTGACCAATCGGGCGGTGATAAAAATATGCCGCCGGTGCAGCATGGGGCTGTAGAACCCAACAATTAAGTGGCCTCCAATGCCATTTTACATGGCGACCGTGGGCCGAAGCCTTTTTGTACGCGGCAGAAAGAAAAAATTCAAAAATTTTGAAAAACAGTACAGTGCTGAAAAAAAGAACTATATGAAAAGTGCGTGGCAGGTGCATGACAATAAATTCATGTTATAGTGCGATTTAAAATTTTCACCTGAACATGATATTGGAATCATGTTTTAAACTAGATAAAATTTGTAAAACTAAATTAAATTTGTAAAACCCAAAATACAAGCAGTGTACAACTATGCGTAAAATTGAATTTTAACTCAATCGAAACATTAATTACCCACACTACAATTTTCCAAAAAAAAAAAAAAAAAAAAATTTTGATTTATAGACATATAATGCTGGTGTGTACAGCTTGCTAAAAAGCAAACCACATGGTTATTGTTAACGGCACATAATCACGCCAGAAACCATATAACGGAAATGAAGTAACGGCACTAAAGCCGTAAAATCACCTGTAAAACATAAAATAGCGGCAGTAAAGCCGAAAAATCATCTTTAAAGCATTAATAAGCGCAATAAAATAACGGCACTTAAGCAAAATCAGCGTATATCACGGTAGCAGCAGAAGAGGAAAAAGGAAGACGGAACAGTAGGCAGAGCAGCGGCAGCATAGCAATTCAGAGGAGCACAATAAAATACAGTCATGTACACATGTATGTATGCATAAAGGTTTATTTTAATATATGTATGTATGTATATCGAATTGATTTTGCCATTAAAAAAAAAAAAAAATTTCACTTTAATAACCTTCTAAATTCTACTCTTTACAAAAAAGTTACCATTATTTAATTACAATTTCAGATATTATTGAAATCGAAATATAAATTTAAACAATTTCATGTAACTTCATTTAGCTAAATAATATTTTAAATAATTTCATATTAAAACTAAAAATTCTAAACTTCTGTTTTTCCAAGTCAAAAAGTTGCAATAGTTTTTCGTATTTTTCGTAATTTCACAGTTAAGATATTCATAAACAGTTCTCTCAACGCTTATAAAATTGGTTTTTGGGAAAATTAAAATATATGAAACATTATTACATAAAATTAACGCTATTATATTATTAACACAGCAAATTTGTTTTTAAGCCTCTTTAAATCAAAAAAATTTATTATTTGTATAATAAAATCGTCCTCTGACATGCCAGGAAATGAAATTTTTGCCTTCATATACAAAAACTGAATTTAACTTGGAAACAATAAAATATTTTCATTCATTTCGTTCGATTGCTATAGGAATTGTAGAAACATTTTGGAAATTTTATTAAAAGCGGTGCGTCCGTGATATAATCTACGTTATACTTTTCATACCTTCAATATAAAGCGATGTGGTCGTAAACATCGCCGTATATTCGGAAAAATTTTGGTTAGGCTTGTGAAAACAAGTGCGGTTTTTTTATATTTTTTTCCAATAGTCCGAAAAAAAAAAATACTATATATATTCGGTTTTTCACAAAATAAAAGAAAACCGGAACACGCTTGCCTATTTCCTTTTGCAAAGCCCATTCTGGGGGGCGAGAAACCAGAGACCAAGTGTCCTTTTTAGGACAGCCTGTCCATTGGTTAGCTAGCGGGGCTAACCTAGTGGGGGACAGTCGGTAAGTCCGACTAAGTTCGGCACGGAAGGGGGGTAGGCACTTCTCTAGCCTATAATTTAGAGAAAATCCGCAGACCGGATGTTCCTTGCTTTCAAAAAACAAATTATGTAATTATCTTAACCAGACTTACCATTTTACCAAATTTATACCAAACGCGACAAATATTAACCGGATTTTCAAATAATACTCGGATTTACAAAATATTTACCTGATTTACAAAATTTTTTCTTTCAAAAAAATTACTCCGTTTCAAACACATGCCCGATTCTGAGGGCAATTCCAGCGATAAATGAAGCCCTAAAGGAAGGTGTTCACTAGTTCTTCAAGAAGAGTTTTAAGGATTTAATGACTCAGATATCGCAGAAAATAATAATTCAAGTTTTCAGTCAGTAACTAATATTATAAACACTCAGCCTTCAGAAAATTCGTCTAATAATTCAGACAACCTACTAACTAGCACTTCCAATTTTCAGTCAGGAGCTGACTTTTCCAATTCTCACTCTACTTCAAATTCTTCTACTTTGCCTTCTACTTAGAAATGACTTTGTTTCGTTTATTAACGTTAATTATCGTAGCGAAATGATATCGGTTCGTTGGTTAAGCATGCCTGGTTTTTCCTAAATTGTTTAGTTCTCGATCTGTATTAGCCAGATACCAAAAATTATCGATTTAGGGGAACATTTATATTGACTTATAACAATTTATAGACTTTCACCAGAGGCTTCGAGAGGGTGAGGGGGGGGGGGTAGAAGGAGACAGAGGAACTCACTGCTCACTTTGTAACCCCTCGACTTATTTTGCCCATTGAGTTTGTAATATTGGTGAAGGTCAGTATACGTAAAGTTATAATGTGTAAAATTATTACAAAGTAATTGTTTGAAGTGTCGTGGAACCCCCGCCCCCCTTTCCATTTTCGAAAGAATTTCGCCAGTAGACTATTGTCTATCTGTGTCCCAAATTTCATCAAAATCCCTATAGCCGTTTTGGCGTGATGCAGTCACAGAGATGAAAAAACACAATAATTAAATTATAGCTCTACCTAGGGGGTGGCGGCCACCCCCTTTTCATAAGAATATTGCTAGTACATCCTTCTAGACTACTGGCTATATGTGTGCCAAACTTCATCCAAATCCGTCCAGCCGTTCTGGCGTGATTGAGGCACAAAGACAAACGTCTGGACATACAAACACCCAAACATCCAAACTTTCCCATTTATAATTTTACTAGCCTTTACCCGCGGCCCCGTCCGAGTTATCTGTTTAAAAATTATTTTTGTCAATGTATTTTATTTTTGTAATAGAGTAAAAAAAATAACTAAATGAGCTGATAACTTGAAAGGCACGCTTACTTGAATAGTAAAACACAGTTTTTTCGAATTAAAAAAATACATTTTGTTTTTAAGTTAAATTAATTGATATGACAGTGGTGAAAGAATTACTTTTTCATAAAACAAAGGAGTGAAACTACAATTAGCTAAAACCAAGGAGAATTTTTTAGATAAAAATAGTGTTGCTTTTTCGAGTATTTAGTTGGTTAAAATATTACAAAAAGAGTAACTATAGTTATAACAGTTCGTTACAGGATTCATTTAAAACAAGTAAAGAAGGTTAAGTTCGGGTGTAACCGAACATTACATACTCAGTTGAGAGCTATGGTGACAACATAAGGGAAAATAACCATGTAGGAAAATGAACCGAGGATAACCCTGGAATGTGTTTGTATGACATGTGTATCAAATGAAAGGTATTATAGAGTATTTTATGAGGGAGTGGGCCATAGTTCTATAGGTGGTCGCCATTTAGGAATATCGCCATAAAGGTGGACCAGGGCTGACTCTAGAATTTGTTTGTACGATATGGGTATCAAATGAAAGGTGCTAATGAGTATTTTAAAAGGGCGTAGGTTAAGTTCTATAGGTGGACGCCTTTTCGAGATATCGCCATAAAGATGGACCAGGGGTGACTCTAGAATGCGTTTGTACAATATGGGTATCAAACGAAAGGTGTTAATGAGTATTTTAAAAGGGTGTAGTGTCATGTAGTGCCAGCCAACTAAAAACTAAAAATAAAAGTAAAAACTGAAATAGCTGGCATCACCCCCACATGCACCATGCATGTATGCACTTGGCATTACTGGGTGAGAGAGTCGAATGACTGGGAATTCTGATTGGATGAATCCTCCGTTAGTCGACTCTATCACGCCATCGCATCATACGATTTTCCCGTTATGCACTTTTGCATACCGGCAAAGCTTCTTTTGAAGCGTCAGCAATTTTTCAACAGTTTTCAGTTTGGATTGAGCCGGCACACAATGTAAGCCTTTTACATGCGAGTGCGACTTGTCGTGAATGGACGAAGTAACAAACGGGAAATTGTGTTAAGTGAATTTTAACTAACTTTACATCATTTAGTGTGCTATTCTAATTAATAGAAATTCGGATATAAATAAATAAACTAAAAACTAAATTGTGTGCGTGTTTCCATAACTAAAGGAATTTTGCAGGCGGTGATAAAATATGCAGCTGGTGCAGCAATTGATTTATTTTTCCTATTAAAGTATACAGGCGGTGATATAAGAAATGCCGCCAAGGCGGCAACGATACACAGTTTATTTGACCAATCGGCGGTGATAAAAATATGCCGCCGGTGCAGCATGGGGCTGTAAAACCCAACAATTAAGTGGCCTCCAATGCCATTTTACACGGCGACCGTGGGCCGAAGCCTTTTTGAACGCGGCAGAAAGAAAAAACTCAAAAATTTTGAAAAACAGTACAGTGCTGAAAAAAAGAACTATATGAAAAGTGCGTGGCAGGTGCATGACAATAAATTCATGTTATAGTGCGATTTAAAATTTTCACCTGAACATGATATTGGAATCATGTTTTAAGTCAAAAAGTGAATATACAAAAACAATACAAACTAAACTAGATAAAATTTGTAAAACTAAATTAAATTGGTAAAACCCAAAATACAAGCATTGTACAACTATGCGTAAAATTGAATTTTAACTCAATCGAAACAATAATTACCCACACTACAATTTCCCAAAAAAAAACAAAAACAATTTTGATTTATAGACATATAATGCTGGTGTGTACAGCCTGCTAAAAAGCAAACCACATGGTTATGGTTAACGGCACATAATCACGCCAGAAACCATATAACGGAAATGAAGTAACGGCACTAAAGCCGTAAAATCACCTGTAAAACATAAAATAGCGGCAGTAAAGCCGAAAAATGATCTTTAAAGCATTAATAAGCGCAATAAAATAACGGCACTTAAGCAAAATCAGCGTATATCACGGTAGCAGCAGAAGAGGAAAAAGGAAGACGGAACAGTAGGCAGAGCAGCGGCAGCATAGCAATTCAGAGGAGCGTAATAAAGTACAGTCATGTACACATGTATGTATGCATAAAGGTTTATTTTAATATATGTATGTATGTATATCGAATCGATTTTGCCATTACACAAAAAAAAATTTTCACTTTAATAACCTTCTGAATTCTACACTTTACAAAAAAGTTACCATTTTTTAATTACAATTTCAGATATTATTGAAATCGAAATATAAATTTAAACAATTTCATGTAACTTCATTTAGCTAAATAATATTTTAAATAATTTCATATTTAAACTAAAAATTCTAAACTTCTATTTTTCCAAGTCAAAAAGTTGCAATAGTTTTTCGTATTTTTCGTAATTTCACAGTTAAGATATTCATAAACAGTTCTCTCAACGCTTATAAAATTGGTTTTTGGGAAAATTAAAATATATGAAACATTATTATATAAAATTAACGCTATTTTATTATTATCACAGCAAATCTGTTTTTAAGCCTCTTTAAATCAAAAAAATTTATTATTTGTATAATAAAATCCTCCTCTGACATGCCAGGAAATGAAATTTTTGCCTTCATATACAAAAACTGAATTTAACTTGGAAACAATAAAATATTTTCATTCGTTTCGTTCGATTGCTATAGGAATTATAGAAACATTTTGGAAATTTTATTAAAAGCGGTGCGTCCGTGATATAATCTACGTTATACTTTTCATACCTTCAATATAAAGCGATGTGGTCCTAAACATCGCCGTATATTCGGAAAAATTTTGGTTAGGCTTGTGAAAACAAGTGCGCTTTTTTTATATTTTTTTCCAATAGTCCGAAAAAAAAAATACTATATATATTCGGTTTTTCACAAAATAAAAGAAAACCGGAACACGCTTGCCTATTTCCTTTTGCAAAGCCCATTCTGGGGGGCGAGAAACCACAGACCAAGTGCCCTTTTTAGGACAGCCTGTCCATTGGTTAGCTAGCGGGGCTAACCTAGTGGGGGACAGTCGGTAAGTCCGACTAAGTTCGGCACGGAAGGGGGGTAGGCATTTCTCTAGCCTATAATTTAGAGAAAATCTGCAGACCGGATGTTCCTTGCTTTCAAAAAACAAATTATGTATATATCTTAACCAGACTTACCATTTTACCAAATTTATACCAAACGCGACAAATATTAGCCAGATTTTCAAATAATACTCGGATTTACAAAATATTTACCTGATTTACAAAATTTTTTCTTTCAAAATAATTTTCAATAAAATTACCCCGTTTCAAACACATGTCCGATTCTGAGGGCAATTCCAGCGATAAATCAAGCTCTAAAGGAAGGTGTTCACTAGCTCTTCAAGAAGATTTTTTAGGATTTAATGACTCAGATATCGCAGAAAATTTAAATTCAAATTTTCAGTCCGTAATTAATATTATAAACACTCAGCCTTCAGAAAATTCGTCTAATAATTCAGACAACCTACTAACTAGCACTTCCAATTTCAGTCAGGAGCTGACTTTTCCAATTCTCACTCTACTTCAAATTCTTCTACTTTGCCTTCAACAAATAATTTTTCAGATTTACAATCGAATAACAATATTTCTATCATGGCAACCTCAGAACAGAAAAAGGTGTTCATTACCAGTTGCGCCTCAATTATTAGGGACAACTACAGCGGCGATCCACTGGCACTAGAATCTTTTATCGACAAAATAAAATTAATTGAAGTCTTCTCAGATGAAAATTTAAATAGTACTTTTATTGCATTTTTGAAATCCAAACATGAAGGAAAAGCACGCGAAGCTTTGCCAACCGTGATAAACTCAGTTGAGGACATAAAGACTGCCATGAGAAATGGAATAAAACCGGACAACTCGAGGGTTGTTTCTGGTAAAATCGCGTCCTTACATGTCATCAATAATAACTACTCGGACTTTGCTAAGCGCGTTGAAGAACTATCCGACGCATTGGAACGTTCTTTGAATATTGAAGGTATGACACAAGCCAAGGCACATGAAATGGCCGTAGAGCAAACAGTGAATGTGTGCAGGTTGAACACTCGTTCAGAATTGGTCAAATCCATCCTGGCTTCAACTACCTTCAGTGATTCAAAAGACGTAGTTGCAAAAATGATTGTTGAACGTAATAATGAAGTTAAAGAAAGACAAGTACTAGCATTCCGTACTCGTGGTAATTGGCAAAGTAGCTTTCGAGGAAATTATAGAGGTAATAATTTCAATAGTAGGTACAACAATCCAAATGCAAGATTCAACAATAACAACAGAAATAACTACAACAATAATAATTACGGGTACAATAATTCTAATAGAGGTAATAATGACAGATATAGCACTAATAGAAACAATCAGCCTAGTAGTAGTAACAATTATGCTAATAATAATAATAATAGACGTTCAAATTCGCGAAGTAATGCCAATGTACGCGCTTTAAACGTGAACGATCCTCAGGAGCGAACACTGGGGGATCGGGATCACGATTTAGACAATTAAACGAATCTTCTCCAAAAATATTAAAATCCATCTATTGCTTTAACCTTAATTATTCGGATTTTATTGAATTTCAATGTAGCGATTCCTACAAACCATGTACTTTTCTAGTAGATTCTCAAGCAGATATTTCTTTAATCAAAATTTCAAGTTTATCGAAAAATTGTAACTTTAATAGTAACGAAATAACCAACATAACAGGCGTAACACCTGAAACAATTTCAACTTTAGGAACCTTAAAAACCAACTTAATTGCATATAAATTTTTAATACCGCATACCTTACATGTAGTTAACGACCATTTCAATATACCTTCAGACGGAATACTCGGCAAAGACTATTTAAAATTAAATAAATGCATTATTAATTATGCAAGCGATAGCATAACTATTAATACCGGCTTAAAAACACTAAATATTCCAATTTTGCACGGCACAAGTACCGCTTCTTTAGTTTTTCCTCCGAGATGTGAAGTTTATCGGTTATTTAAATTACCAAAATGCGATAATCCTGTTTTTGTAGACTCGCAAGAAATCTGTAGTGGTGTTTTTACGGCAAAGTGCATTGTTGACACAAATAATCCAGTTCTAAAAATTTTAAATGTAACTGACGAAGTAAAACATGTCAACAATTGCAATATCGTAACGGAAGATATCACCAACTACAATGTCTACAAAATCAATGAAACTTCAAAAGATCAAAAACGCTTAGAGGAATTAACGAAAATTTTGAAAAATCAAATGCCAGGTTATGCTCAAAAACAATTACTTGATTTATGCTTAAAATATGCCGATGTATTCGCTTTAAAAACTGATCGTATGACTTTAAATAATTTTTACGAACAAAAGCTACGTTTAACTGATAAAAATCCAGTCTATATAAAAAATTATCGTTTACCATATACACAACGTGAAGAAATTAATAAACAAGTCGAAAATTTATTGCGAAATGATTTAATAGAACCCAGCTTTTCTAATTATAACAGTCCTTTAATTTTGGTGCCGAAAAAAGATCCTTCAGGCCAAAAGTCTTATCGTATGTGCGTTGATTTCAGAGCAGTCAACAAAAAGCTTATCGCAGACAAATTTCCGTTGGCACGCGTAGACAACATACTCGACAATCTTGGCAGAGCCAAATATTTTTCGACTTTAGATCTTTTTTCTGGTTTTCACCAAATACCACTTCATGTTAATTCTAGAGACGTGACATCTTTCAGTACAGATCGAGGAGCTTTTCGTTGGAAAGCTTTACCTTTCGGTTTAAATATAGCACCAAACTCTTTTTCACGTATCATGTCATTAGCATTTTCAGGCATTTCGCCAAATCAAGCTTTTATGTACATTGACGATGTTATCGTCATCGGATGTAGGGAGACACATCACCTCAAAAATTTAGAAAAAGTTTTCGAAACTTGTAGAAAATTCAATTTAAAATTAAACCCCAACAAATGCAATTTCCTTCGTTCTGAAGTAACTTTTTTAGGCCATAAATGCACCTCAAAAGGCCTACTGTCAGATGACTCAAAAATGTACGCAATTAAAAAATACAATAAGCCTAAAGACAAAGACGCTGTTAGGCGATTCGTTGTATTTGCAAATTATTATAGGCGTTTTATTCCTAACTTTGCGTCACTGGCAGCCCCTTTAAATCGTCTAAATCGAAAAAAGTTGAATTTGTTTGGGATGATGCTTGCGAAAATGCTTTCGAAAAATTAAGATTATCATTAATGTCTCCGCAATTATTACAATACCCTGATTTTTCAAAAGAATTTATTATCACTGTAGATGCATCAAAGAGTGGTTATGGCGCTATATTAAGCCAAAAGCATGGAGATAATTATTTACCGATTTGCTTTGCATCAAAATCTTTCAATAAAGCCGAACAGAAAAAGGCAATCATAGAATTAGAACTTTTAGCAATACATTTTGCTATAAAACATTTTCGGCCGTATGTTTACGGTACACATTTCACGGTAAAATCAGACCATAGACCATTAGTTTATCTATTTAATATGAAAGATCCTTCCTCGAAACTCTCTAGAATCAGATTAGATTTATCAGAATACAATTTTATAATTGAATATATTAAAGGAAAATCGAATGTCGTGGCTGATGCTCTTTCGCGTATAAGTATAGACGAGATTAAAGATTCGACAAAACACGTTTTAGTCGTTTAACCGCGATCACAAACTAAACAACAAGAATTACAAAATGAAAAAATAAGTTTAAATGATACGACTTCTAACGATAATAAAGTACAAGTTTATGATAAATTTTCATACGATTTTTCAAAAAAGATACCGCGAGTGAAATCAACAATACCATATAATAAACATAAGGAGATCTCCAATTTACAAATTTATTCGCATTTAAAACATAAAAAATATAATTTACTTAATATCGTGACTGTTAACGAAATAACGAATTTAGATGAGTTACTTTCGAGGCTGGAAAAAGCAGCCGACAATCACAATATTAAACAATTAGAATGTCCAAAACTTGATATATTTTTCAATAATTTTTCAATTACGAATTTTAAAATCCGCGGAAATGAAATTTTAAAATCATTAAAAATCATATTGACGGACCCTGTAGAGACCGTAACAGACAATGAACAGAAACAAAAACTTATGACAATTTATCACGAAGATCCAGTGTTAGGAGGTCATTGCGGAACAAAAAGGTTATATGCCAAATTAAGAACTAAATATTACTGGAAAAACATGACACATGATATAGCGAAATTTGTAAAAAATTGCAATAAATGTCTTTTAAATAAAGTGAAACCAAAAACAAAAGAAAATCTTGTCCTTACTCCAACACCCTGTAAACCATTTGACATAGTAGTTATCGATACAATAGGTCCACTTCCAGAATCAAACTATGGTAACAAGTTCGCTGTTACTATGATTTGTGACTTTTCTAAATACCTGGTGACAGTAGCTGTACCAGATAAATCAGCAAAAACTATCGCATGTGCTATTTTTGAAACCTTTATATTAACATATGGTACAATGAAAGCCATTAGATCCGATTTAGGGACGGAATACAAAAATGAATTATTCTCGGAATTAACAAAACTTTTAAAAATTAATCATGATTTCTCAACAGCTTATCACCACGAAACTGTTGATACTGTTGAATGAAACCATATAGTCTTTAACGAATATTTACGTGCATATCTAGATGAAACGTATTCAGATTGGGATACGTATTTGAAATACTTTACATTTTTACATAATACTACAAGTAGTTCGGTTTTTGATAATAAATTTACTCCTTTCGAATTAATATTTGGCAGAAAATCTATAATGCCACATGAATTAAAAAAGGAACAAATCGATCCGATTTATAATGTAGAAAATTATACAAAAGGGCTAAAATATAGAATGCAAAAATCTCATAAAATGGCAACAAATTTGATTAATAAACATAAAATTAGAAATAATAATAAAATTAGAAATAATAACGATAAAAAGGCTAAGCCTTTAGATATTAAAATTAATGATAGGGTTCTAGTAGAAACAGAACCGAGAAATAAACATAGAAATATATATCAAGGTCCCTACATAATAAAGAATATCGATGGACCAAATGTAAACATTTTTGATGAAATTAATAAAATTTAAAAAACTGTACACAAAAATCGTATACAAAAAATTAATTCAATTGATAGCCGAAAATAATCTTTAAATATAAACCTACTTTAAGAACATGCCAATGAAGGCCAAACTAAACAAACTGTTAATGTTAATTTTTAATACGGCCTAATGTACAATATTTATACATATGTTAAACTGAAATACTTAATAAATATATGTTTTACTCAATTTAATAATAAGCATACATTTTTAAAAAATAGTAACGGCTCACTTCAAACTAAAAACATTATTTTTTACATATTTCATTTTCTTATAAATTTAAATCTTAATCCTAGTAAAGCCTAAAGAAGAATGTGGCAAGACTGATCATCTTACCAAATTCTTCTTTTCTAAAGGGAGATGATGTAGTGTCATGTAGTGCCAGCCAACTAAAAACTAAAAATAAAAGTAAAAACTGAAATAGCTGGCATCACCCCCACATGCACCATGCATGTATGCACTTGGCATTACTGGGTGAGAGAGTCGAATGACGGAGAATTCTGATTGGCTGAATCCTCCGTTAGTCGACCCTATCACGCCATCGCATCATACGATTTTCCCGTTATGCACTTTTGCATACCGGCAAAGCTGCTTTTGAAGCGTCAGCATTTTTATACTCAGTTGAGCAGAGCTCACAGAGTATATTAACTTTGATTGGATAACGGTTGGTTGTACAGGTATAAAGGAATCGAGATAGATATAGACTTCCATATATCAAAATCATCAGTATCGAAAAAAAATTTGATTGAGCCATGTCCGTCCGTCCGTCCGTCTGTCCGTTAACACGATAACTTGAGGTATCTTGATGAAATTTGGTGCGTAGATATCGAACGATATCGGACTATAACCACGCCCACTTTTTCGATATCGAAAATTTCGAAAAACCGAAAAAATGCGATAATTCATTACCAAAGGCGGTTAAAGCGGTGAAACTTGGTAGATGGGTTGACGTTATGACGCAGAATATAAAATTAGTAAGATTTTGGACAATGGGCGTGGCACCGCCCACTTTTACAAGAAGGTAATTTAAAAGTTTTGCAAGCTGTAATTTGGCAGTCGTTGAAGGTATCATGATGAAATTTGGCAGGAACGTTACTACTATTACTACATATGTGCTAAATAAAAATTAGCAAAATTGGATGAAGAACACGCCCACTTTTTAAAAAAATTTTTTTTTAAATTCAAATTTTAACAAAAACAAGTAAGAACGGGACTGTCTTCGGCTGTGCCGAAGACTTCATACCTTTCATGAATGGGGCTGAACAATAATCTTATCCCGTTCGTAATCTCCGAATAATCGGATGTATAAGATAAGAAATATATAGTGAACAGATCTGCATACCTTAACGATTTTTAAGATAAATATAAAATAAAAAAAATAGGTAGGTAATCTGTGTGAGGATGCAAAGCTTCACGTTTTTTGTGGTCTGCATGTAAAAACTATGACTACGAATCACGTATTTAAAAAATATATGACGTAAACGTAACTATTTGATGAAATTTGATGAATTTTGAAGCTTCTAGCCGTAAAAAAGGGGCAAAAATGACAGTTTATATGAAGTATATAATATATATACCACCGATCTCTATGATTTTTTCAGACAACAATATATGCTATATACATAAGCATATGGTGAAATTTGAATGGTCTAGCTGTTAAAAAGGGGCAGAAATTGCGCAAAGTTTCTTAACTGAACAATCGGTTGTATGAGATATATACTATATATACCATCGATCTCAATGATTTTTTCAGACAACAATATATGCTATACACGTAAGCATTTGGTGGAAGCTGAAGCTTCTAGCTGTTAAAATGGGGAAGAAATTGCGCAAAGTTTCTTATCTGAACAATCGGTTGTATGGGATATATACTATATATACCACCGATATCTATGATTTTCTCAGACAACAATATATGCTATACACATAAGCATTTAGTGAAATTTGAACATATCTAAACGATTTTTAAGATAAATATAAAATAAAAAAAATAGGTAGGTAATCTGTGTGAGGATGCAAAGCTTCACGTTTTTTGTGGTCTGCATGTAAAAACTATGACTACGAATCACGTATTTCAAAAATATATGACGTAAACGTAACTATTTGATGAAATTTGATGAATTCTGAAGCTTCTAGCCGTAAAAAAGGGGCAAAAATGAGAGTTTATATGAAGTATATAATATATATACCACCGATCTCTATGATTTTTTCAGACAACAATATATGCTATATACGTAAGCATTTTGTGAAATTTGAAGCTTCTAGCTGTTATAACGGGGCAGAAATTGCGCAAAGTTTCTTATCTGAACAATCGGTTGTATGAGATATATACTATATATACAACCGATCTCTATGATTTTTTCAGACAACAATATATGCTATATACTTAAGCATTTGGTGAAATTTGAAGCTTTTAGCTGTTAAAATGGGGTAGAAATTGCGAAAAGTTTCTTATCTGAACAATCGGTTGTATGAGATATATACTATATATACAGCCGATCTCTATGATTTTTTCAGACAAAAATATATGCTATATACGTAAGCAATCGGTGAAATTTGAAGCTTATAGCTGTTAAAATGGGGTAGAAATTGCGAAAAGTTTCTTATCTGAACAATCGGTTGTATGAGATATATACTATATATACAACCGATCTCTATGATTTTTTCAGACAACAATATATGCTATATACGTAAGTATTCGGTGAAATTTGAAGCTTCTAGCTGTTAAAATGGGGCTAAAATTTGCGAAAAAATGTATATATATACTATATATATATACTATATATACCACCATATATATACTATATATACCACCGATCTTTATGATTTTTTCAGACATCAATATATGCTATATACCTAAGCATTCGTTGAAATTTGAAGCCTCTAGCTCTTAAAATGGGGCAGTAATTACGAAAAGTTCCTTATCTGAACAATCGGTTGTGGGGGATATATACTATATATACGACCGATATCATCAATTTTTTCAGGCAACAATATGTGCAATATACGAAAGTATATGGTGAAGTTTGAAGCTTCAATCTGTTAAATTGGGTAAGATATTACAAAAATCCTCTTTTTCTGAAAAATCGGTTGTATGGAGGATATATGCTATAGTGGTCCGATCCGGTCGGTTCCGACAAATGTCTAATCGGACACCCAAATATACCCGCTCACCAAATTTTATCAAGATATCTCAAAAATTGAGGGACTAGTTTGCATACAAACAGACAGACGGACAGACGGACAGACGGACATGGCTAAATCAACTCAGCTCTTCAACCTGATTATTTCGGTATACTTAATGGTGGGTCTATCTATTTTCCTTTAAGGACTTACAATTTTCAGTTTCGTGACGAAATTAATATACCATTTCATTTTCATGAAAGGTATAAAAATAGGTAGGTAATCTGTGTGAGGATGCAAAGCTTCACGTTTTTTGTGGTCTTCATGTAAAACCTATGGCTATGAATCACGTATTTCAAAAACATATGACGTAAACGTAACTATTTGATGAAATTTGATGAATTTTGAAGCTTCTAGCCGTAAAAAAGGGGCAAAAATGAGAGTTTATATGAAGTATATAATATATATACCACCGATCTCTATGATTTTTTCAGACAACAATATATGCTATATACGTAAGCATTTTGTGAAATTTGAAGCTTCTAGCTGTTAAAACGGGGCAGAAATTGCGCAAAGATTCTTATCTGAACAATCGGTTGTATGAGATATATACTATATATACAACCGATCTCTATGATTTTTTCAGACAACAATATATGCTATATACTTAAGCATTTGGTGAAATTTGAAGCTTCTAGCTGTTAAAATGGGGTAGAAATTGCGAAAAGTTTCCTATCTGAACAATCGGTTGTATGAGATATATACTATATATACAACCGATCTCTATGATTTTTTCAGACAACAATATATGCTATATACGTAAGCAATCGGTGAAATTTGAAGCTTATAGCTGTTAAAATGGGGTAGAAATTGCGAAAAGTTTCTTATCTGAACAATCGGTTGTATGAGATATATACTATATATACAACCGATCTCTATGATTTTTTCAGACAACAATATATGCTATATACGTAAGCAATCGGCGAAATTTGAAGCTTATAGCTGTTAAAATGGGGTAGAAATTGCGAAAAGTTTCTTATCTGAACAATCGGTTGTATGAGATATATACTATATATACAACCGATCTCTATGATTTTTTTCAGACAACAATATATGCTATATACGTAAGTATTCGGTGAAATTTGAAGCTTCTAGCTGTTAAAATGGGGCTAAAATTTGCGAAAATATATATATATATATACTATATATATATACTATATATACCACCATATATATACTATATATACCACCGATCTTTATGATTTTTTCAGACAACAATATATGCTATATACCTAAGCATTCGTTGAAATTTGAAGCCTCTAGCTCTTAAAATGGGGCAGTAATTACGAAAAGTTCCTTATCTGAACAATCGGTTGTGGGGGATATATACTATATATACGACCGATCTCATCAATTTTTTCAGGCAACAATATGTGCAATATACGAAAGTATATGGTGAAGTTTGAAGCTTCAATCTGTTAAATTGGGTAAGATATTACAAAAATCCTCTTTTTCTGAAAAATCGGTTGTATGGAGGATATATGCTATAGTGGTCCGATCCGGTCGGTTCCGACAAATGTCTAATCGGACACCCAAATACACCCGCTCACCAAATTTTATCAAGATATCTCAAAAATTGAGGGACTAGTTTGCATACAAACAGACAGACGGACAGACGGACAGACGGACATGGCTAAATCAACTCAGCTCTTCAACCTGATTATTTCGGTATACTTAATGGTGGGTCTATCTATTTTCCTTTAAGGACTTACAATTTTCGGTTTCGTGACGAAATTAATATACCATTTCATTTTCATGAAATGTATAAAAATAGGTAGGTAATCTGTGTGAGGATGCAAAGCTTCACGTTTTTTGTGGTCTGCATGTAAAAACTATGACTACGAATCACGTATTTCAAAAATATATGACGTAAACGTAACTATTTGATGAAATTTGATGAATTTTGAAGCTTCTAGCCGTAAAAAGGGGCAAAAATGAGAGTTTATATGAAGTATATAATATGTATACCACCGATCTCTGGGGCTAAAATTTGCGAAAATATATATATATATATACTATATATATATACTATATATACCACCATATATATACTATATATACCACCGATCTTTATGATTTTTTCAGACAACAATATATGCTATATACCTAAGCAATCGTTGAAATTTGAAGCCTCTAGCTCTTAAAATGGGGCAGTAATTACGAAAAGTTCCTTATCTGAACAATCGGTTGTGGGGGATATATACTATATATACGACCGATCTCATCAATTTTTTCAGGCAACAATATGTGCAATATACGAAAGTATATGGTGAAGTTTGAAGCTTCAATCTGTTAAATTGGGTAAGATATTACAAAAATCCTCTTTTTCTGAAAAATCGGTTGTATGGAGGATATATGCTATAGTGGTCCGATCCGGTCGGTTCCGACAAATGTCTAATCGGACACCCAAATACACCCGCTCACCAAATTTTATCAAGATATCTCAAAAATTGAGGGACTAGTTTGCATACAAACAGACAGACGGACAGACGGACAGACGGACATGGCTAAATCAACTCAGCTCTTCAACCTGATTATTTCGGTATACTTAATGGTGGGTCTATCTATTTTCCTTTAAGGACTTACAATTTTCAGTTTCGTGACGAAATTAATATACCATTTCATTTTCATGAAAGGTATAAAAATAGGTAGGTAATCTGTGTGAGGATGCAAAGCTTCACGTTTTTTGTGGTCTGCATGTAAAAACTATGACTACGAATCACGTATTTCAAAAATATATGACGTAAACGTAACTATTTGATGAAATTTGATGAATTTTGAAGCTTCTAGCCGTAAAAAAGGGGCAAAAATGAGAGTTTATATGAAGTATATAATATATATACCACCGATCTCTATGATTTTTTCAGACAACAATATATGCTATATACGTAAGCATTTTCTGAAATTTGAAGCTTCTAGCTGTTAAAACGGGGCAGAAATTGCGCAAAGATTCTTATCTGAACAATCGGTTGTATGAGATATATACTATATATACAACCGATCTCTATGATTTTTTCAGACAACAATATATGCTATATACTTAAGCATTTGGTGAAATTTGAAGCTTCTAGCTGTTAAAATGGGGTAGAAATTGCGAAAAGTTTCCTATCTGAACAATCGGTTGTATGAGATATATACTATATATACAACCGATCTCTATGATTTTTTCAGACAACAATATATGCTATATACGTAAGCAA
The DNA here is from genome assembly GCF_040869045.1 of Eurosta solidaginis. NCBI lineage: Eukaryota > Metazoa > Arthropoda > Insecta > Diptera > Tephritidae > Eurosta > Eurosta solidaginis. The sequence goes on from NC_090324.1 coordinate 16,060,792, forward strand.
TCGGTAAAATTTGAAGCTTATAGCTGTTAAAATGGGGTAGAAATTGCGAAAAGTTTCTTATCTGAACAATCGGTTGTATGAGATATATACTATATATACAACCGATCTCTATGATTTTTTCAGACAACAATATATGCTATATACGTAAGCAATCGGTGAAATTTGAAGCTTATAGCTGTTAAAATGGGGTAGAAATTGCGAAACGTTTCTTATCTGAACAATCGGTTGTATGAGATATATACTATATATACAACCGATCTCTATGATTTTTTTCAGACAACAATATATGCTATATACGTAAGTATTCGGTGAAATTTGAAGCTTCTAGCTGTTAAAATGGGGCTAAAATTTGCGAAAATATATATATATATATACTATATATATATACTATATATACCACCATATATATACTATATATACCACCGATCTTTATGATTTTTTCAGACAAACATATATGCTATATACCTAAGCATTCGTTGAAATTTGAAGCCTCTAGCTCTTAAAATGGGGCAGTAATTACGAAAAGTTCCTTATCTGAACAATCGGTTGTGGGGGATATATACTATATATACGACCGATCTCATCAATTTTTTCAGGCAACAATATGTGCAATATACGAAAGTATATGGTGAAGTTTGAAGCTTCAATCTGTTAAATTGGGTAAGATATTACAAAAATCCTCTTTTTCTGAAAAATCGGTTGTATGGAGGATATATGCTATAGTGGTCCGATCCGGTCGGTTCCGACAAATGTCTAATCGGACACCCAAATATACCCGCTCACCAAATTTTATCAAGATATCTCAAAAATTGAGGGACTATTTTGCATACAAACAGACAGACGGACAGACGGACAGACGGACATGGCTAAATCAACTCAGCTCTTCAACCTGATTATTTCGGTATACTTAATGGTGGGTCTATCTATTTTCCTTTAAGGACTTACAATTTTCGGTTTCGTGACGAAATTAATATACCATTTCATTTTCATGAAAGGTATAAAAATAGGTAGGTAATCTGTGTGAGGATGCAAAGCTTCACGTTTTTTGTGGTCTGCATGTAAAAACTATGACTACGAATCACGTATTTCAAAAATATATGACGTAAACGTAACTATTTGATGAAATTTGATGAATTTTGAAGCTTCTGGCCGTAAAAAAGGGGCAAAAATGAGAGTTTATATGAAGTATATAATATATATACCACCGATCTCTATGATTTTTTCAGACAACAATATATGCTATATACGTAAGCATTTTGTGAAATTTGAAGCTTCTAGCTGTTAAAACGGGGCAGAAATTGCGCAAAGTTTCTTATCTGAACAATCGGTTGTATGAGATATATACTATATATACAACCGATCTCTATGATTTTTTCAGACAACAATATATGCTATATACTTAAGCATTTGGTGAAATTTGAAGCTTCTAGCTGTTAAAATGGGGTAGAAATTGCGAAAAGTTTCCTATCTGAACAATCGGTTGTATGAGATATATACTATATATACAACCGATCTCTATGATTTTTTCAGACAACAATATATGCTATATACGTAAGCAATCGGTGAAATTTGAAGCTTATAGCTGTTAAAATGGGGTAGAAATTGCGAAAAGTTTCTTATCTGAACAATCGGTTGTATGAGATATATACTATATATACAACCGATCTCTATGATTTTTTCAGACAACAATATATGCTATATACGTAAGCAATCGGTGAAATTTGAAGCTTATAGCTGTTAAAATGGGGTAGAAATTGCGAAAAGTTTCTTATCTGAACAATCGGTTGTATGAGATATATACTATATATACAACCGATCTCTATGATTTTTTTCAGACAACAATATATGCTATAACGTAAGTATTCGGTGAAATTTGAAGCTTCTAGCTGTTAAAATGGGGCTAAAATTTGCGAAAATATATATATATATATACTATATATATATACTATATATACCACAATATATATACTATATATACCACCGATCTTTATGATTCTTTCAGACAAAAATATATGCTATATACCTAAGCATTCGTTGAAATTTGAAGCCTCTAGCTCTTAAAATGGGGCAGTAATTACGAAAAGTTCCTTATCTGAACAATCGGTTGTGGGGGATATATATTATATATACGACCGATCTCATCAATTTTTTCAGGCAACAATATGTGCAATATACGAAAGTATATGGTGAAGTTTGAAGCTTCAACCTGTTAAATTGGGTAAGATATTACAAAAATCCTCTTTTTCTGAAAAATCGGTTGTATGGAGGATATATGCTATAGTGGTCCGATCCGGTCGGTTCCGACAAATGTCTAATCGGACACCCAAATACACCCGCTCACCAAATTTTATCAAGATATCTCAAAAATTGAGGGACTAGTTTGCATACAAACAGACAGACGGACAGACGGACAGACGGACATGGCTAAATCAACTCAGCTCTTCAACCTGATTATTTCGGTATACTTAATGGTGGGTCTATCTATTTTCCTTTAAGGACTTACAATTTTCGGTTTCGTGACGAAATTAATATACCATTTCATTTTCATGAAATGTATAAAAATAGGTAGGTAATCTGTGTGAGGATGCAAAGCTTCACGTTTTTTGTGGTCTGCATGTAAAAACTATGACTACGAATCACGTATTTCAAAAATATATGACGTAAACGTAACTATTTGATGAAATTTGATGAATTTTGAAGCTTCTAGCCGTAAAAAAGGGGCAAAAATGAGAGTTTATATGAAGTATATAATATGTATACCACCGATCTCTGGGGCTAAAATTTGCGAAAATATATATATATATATACTATATATATATACTATATATACCACCATATATATACTATATATACCACCGATCTTTATGATTTTTTCAGACAACAATATATGCTATATACCTAAGCATTCGTTGAAATTTGAAGCCTCTAGCTCTTAAAATGGGGCAGTAATTACGAAAAGTTCCTTATCTGAACAATCGGTTGTGGGGGATATATACTATATATACGACCGATCTCATCAATTTTTTCAGGCAACAATATGTGCAATATACGAAAGTATATGGTGAAGTTTGAAGCTTCAATCTGTTAAATTGGGTAAGATATTACAAAAATCCTCTTTTTCTGAAAAATCGGTTGTATGGAGGATATATGCTATAGTGGTCCGATCCGGTCGGTTCCGACAAATGTCTAATCGGACACCCAAATACACCCGCTCACCAAATTTTATCAAGATATCTCAAAAATTGAGGGACTAGTTTGCATACAAACAGACAGACGGACAGACGGACAGACGGACATGGCTAAATCAACTCAGCTCTTCAACCTGATTATTTCGGTATACTTAATGGTGGGTCTATCTATTTTCCTTTAAGGACTTACAATTTTCAGTTTCGTGACGAAATTAATATACCATTTCATTTTCATGAAAGGTATAAAAATAGGTAGGTAATCTGTGTGAGGATGCAAAGCTTCACGTTTTTTGTGGTCTGCATGTAAAAACTATGACTACGAATCACGTATTTCAAAAATATATGTCGTAAACGTAACTATTTGATGAAATTTGATGAATTTTGAAGCTTCTAGCCGTAAAAAAGGGGCAAAAATGAGAGTTTATATGAAGTATATAATATATATACCACCGATCTCTATGATTTTTTCAGACAACAATATATGCTATATACGTAAGCATTTTCTGAAATTTGAAGCTTCTAGCTGTTAAAACGGGGCAGAAATTGCGCAAAGATTCTTATCTGAACAATCGGTTGTATGAGATATATACTATATATACAACCGATCTCTATGATTTTTTCAGACAACAATATATGCTATATACTTAAGCATTTGGTGAAATTTGAAGCTTCTAGCTGTTAAAATGGGGTAGAAATTGCGAAAAGTTTCCTATCTGAACAATCGGTTGTATGAGATATATACTATATATACAACCGATCTCTATGATTTTTTCAGACAACAATATATGCTATATACGTAAGCAATCGGTGAAATTTGAAGCTTATAGCTATTAAAATGGGGTAGAAATTGCGAAAAGTTTCTTATCTGAACAATCGGTTGTATGAGATATATACTATATATACAACCGATCTCTATGATTTTTTCAGACAACAATATATGCTATATACGTAAGCAATCGGTGAAATTTGAAGCTTATAGCTGTTAAAATGGGGTAGAAATTGCGAAACGTTTCTTATCTGAACAATCGGTTGTATGAGATATATACTATATATACAACCGATCTCTATGATTTTTTTCAGACAACAATATATGCTATATACGTAAGTATTCGGTGAAATTTGAAGCTTCTAGCTGTTAAAATGGGGCTACAATTTGCGAAAATATATATATATATATACTATATATATATACTATATATACCACCATATATATACTATATATACCACCGATCTTTATGATTTTTTCAGACAAACATATATGCTATATACCTAAGCATTCGTTGAAATTTGAAGCCTCTAGCTCTTAAAATGGGGCAGTAATTACGAAAAGTTCCTTATCTGAACAATCGGTTGTGGGGGATATATACTATATATACGACCGATCTCATCAATTTTTTCAGGCAACAATATGTGCAATATACGAAAGTATATGGTGAAGTTTGAAGCTTCAATCTGTTAAATTGGGTAAGATATTACAAAAATCCTCTTTTTCTGAAAAATCGGTTGTATGGAGGATATATGCTATAGTGGTCCGATCCGGTCGGTTCCGACAAATGTCTAATCGGACACCCAAATATACCCGCTCACCAAATTTTATCAAGATATCTCAAAAATTGAGGGACTATTTTGCATACAAACAGACAGACGGACAGACGGACAGACGGACATGGCTAAATCAACTCAGCTCTTCAACCTGATTATTTCGGTATACTTAATCGTGGGTCTATCTATTTTCCTTTAAGGACTTACAATTTTCGGTTTCGTGACGAAATTAATATACCATTTCATTTTCATGAAAGGTATAAAAATAGGTAGGTAATCTGTGTGAGGATGCAAAGCTTCACGTTTTTTGTGGTCTGCATGTAAAAACTATGACTACGAATCACGTATTTCAAAAATATATGACGTAAACGTAACTATTTGATGAAACTTGATGAATTTTGAAGCTTCTAGCCGTAAAAAAGGGGCAAAAATGAGAGTTTATATGAAGTATATAATATATATACCACCGATCTCTATGATTTTTTCAGACAACAATATATGCTATATACGTAAGCATTTTGTGAAATTTGAAGCTTCTAGCTGTTAAAACGGGGCAGAAATTGCGCAAAGTTTCTTATCTGAACAATCGGTTGTATGAGATATATACTATATATACAACCGATCTCTATGATTTTTTCAGACAACAATATATGCTATATACTTAAGCATTTGGTGAAATTTGAAGCTTCTAGCTGTTAAAATGGGGTAGAAATTGCGAAAAGTTTCCTATCTGAACAATCGGTTGTATGAGATATATACTATATATACAACCGATCTCTATGATTTTTTCAGACAACAATATATGCTATATACGTAAGCAATCGGTGAAATTTGAAGCTTATAGCTGTTAAAATGGGGTAGAAATTGCGAAAAGTTTCTTATCTGAACAATCGGTTGTATGAGATATATACTATATATACAACCGATCTCTATGATTTTTTCAGACAACAATATATGCTATATACGTAAGCAATCGGTGAAATTTGAAGCTTATAGCTGTTAAAATGGGGTAGAAATTGCGAAAAGTTTCTTATCTGAACAATCGGTTGTATGAGATATATACTATATATACAACCGATCTCTATGATTTTTTTCAGACAACAATATATGCTATATACGTAAGTATTCGGTGAAATTTGAAGCTTCTAGCTGTTAAAATGGGGCTAAAATTTGCGAAAATATATATATATATACTATATATATATACTATATATACCACCATATATATACTATATATACCACCGATCTTTATGATTTTTTCAGACAACAATATATGCTATATACCTAAGCATTCGTTGAAATTTGAAGCCTCTAGCTCTTAAAATGGGGCAGTAATTACGAAAAGTTCCTTATCTGAACAATCGGTTGTGGGGGATATATACTATATATACGACCGATCTCACCAATTTTTTCAGGCAACAATATGTGCAATATACGAAAGTATATGGTGAAGTTTGAAGCTTCAATCTGTTAAATTGGGTAAGATATTACAAAAATCCTCTTTTTCTGAAAAATCGGTTGTATGGAGGATATATGCTATAGTGGTCCGATCCGGTCGGTTCCGACAAATGTCTAATCGGACACCCAAATACACCCGCTCACCAAATTTTATCAAGATATCTCAAAAATTGAGGGACTAGTTTGCATACAAACAGACAGACGGACAGACGGACAGACGGACAGACGGACATGGCTAAATCAACTCAGCTCTTCAACCTGATTATTTCGGTATACTTAATGGTGGGTCTATCTATTTTCCTTTAAGGACTTACAATTTTCAGTTTCGTGACGAAATTAATATACCATTTCATTTTCATGAAAGGTATAAATATAATATCTTTACTGTATATAAGTAAATTAAGTAAAAATTCAACTCCAGTAATGATATGATGCAACAAAATACAAAAATAAAAGAAAATTTCAAAATGGGCGTGGCTCCGCCCATTTTCATTTAGTTTGTCTAGAATACTTTTAATGCCATAAGTCGAACAAAAATTTACCAATCCTTCTCAAATTTGGTAGGGGCATAGATTCTATGACGGTAACTGTTCTCTGTGAAAATGGGAGGAATTGGTGGAAGCCACGCCCAGTTTTTATACACAGTCCACCGTCTGTCCTTCCGCTCGGCCGTTAACACAATAACATGAGCAAAAACCAATATATGGTATAAAAAATGGCCGAAATCCGACCATAACCACGCCCACTTTATCGATATCGAAAATTACGAAAAATGAAAAAATGCCATAATTCTATACCAAATACGAAAAAAGGGATGAAACATGGTAACTGGATTGGTTTATTGACGCAAAATATAACTTTGGAAAAAACTTTGTAAAATGGGTGTGATACCTACCATATTAAGTAGAAGAAAATGAAAAAGTTCTACAAGGCGAAATCAACAGCCCTTGGAATCTTGGCAGGAATACTGTTAGGGGTATTGCATATATAAATAAATTAGCAGTACCCGACAGATGATTTTCTGGATCACCTGGTCCACCTTTTTGACGATATCGCGAGAACGCCTTCACATATACATCTAAGGGCTACCCGCTTTTAAAACCCTCATTAATACCTTTAATTTGATATCCATATCGTACAAACACATTCTAGAGTCACCCCTTGCCCACCCTAATGGCGATATCTCGAAAAGGCGTCCACCTATAGACCTAATGCCCACTCCCTCTTAAAATGCTCAGTAACACCTTTCGTTTGATACCCATATCGTACAAAACTTCTAGAGTCACCCCTGGCCCACCCTAATGGTGATATCTTGAAAAGGCGTCCACCTATAGACCTAATGTCCACTCCCTCTTAAAATGCTCAGTAACACCTTTCGTTTGATACCCATATCGTACAAACATTCTAGAGTCACCCCTGGCCCACCCTAATGGCGATATCTCGAAAAGGCGTCCACCTATAGACCTAATGCCCACTCCCTCTTAAAATGCTCAGTAACACCTTTCGTTTGATACCCATATCGTACAAACATTCTAGAGTCACCCCTGGCACACCCTAATGGCGATATCTCGAAAAGGCGTCCACCTATAGACCTAATGCCCACTTCCTCTTAAAATGCTCAGCAACACCTTTCGTTTGATACCCATAATGTACAAACATTCTAGAGTCACCCTTGGTCCACCTTTATGGCGATATCTCGAAAAGGCGTCCACCTATAGAACTAAGGATTACTCCCTTTTAAAATACTCATTACCACCTTTCATTTGATACCCATATCGTACAAACACATTCTAGAGTCACCCTGGCCCACCCTAATGGCGATATCTCGAAAAGGCGTCCACCTATAAACCTAATGCCCACTCCCGCTTAAAATGCCCAGTAACACCTTTCATTTGATACCCATATCGTACAAACACATTCTAGAGTTACCCCTGGCCCACCCTAATGGCGATATCTCGAAAAGGCGTCCACCTATAGACCTAATGCAAACTCCCTCTTAAAATGCTCTGTAACACCTTTCGTTTGATACCCATATCGTACAAACATTCTAGAGTCACCCTTGGCCCACCCTAATGGCGATATCTCGAAAAGGCGTCCACCTATAGACCTAATGCCCACTCCCTCTTAAAATGCTCAGTAACACCTTTCGTTTGATACCCATATCTTACAAACATTCTAGAGTCACCCTTGGTCCACCTTTATGGCGATATCTCGAAAAGGCGTCCACCTATAGAACTAAGGATTACTCCCTTTTAAAATACTCATTACCATCTTTCATTTGATACCCATATCATACAAACACATTCTAGAGTCACCCCTGGCCCACCCTAATGGCGACATTTCGAAAAGACGTCCACCTATAGACCTAATGCCCACTCCCTCTTAAAATGCTCAGTAACACTTTTCGTTTGATACCCATATCGTACAAACATTCTAGAGTCACCCCTGGCCCACCCTAATGGCGATATCACGAAAAGGCGTCAACCTATAGATCTAATGCCCACTCCCTCTTAAAATGCTCAGTAACACCTTTCATTTGATTCCCATATCGTACAAACACATTCTAGAGACACCCCTGGTCCACCTTTATGGCGATATCTCGAAACGGCGTCCACCTATGGAACTAAGAATCACTCCTTTTCAAAATACTCATTAGCAGCTTTCATTTGATACCCATATCGTACAAACATATTCTAGAGTCACCCCTGGTCCACCTTTATGGCGATTTCTCGAAAAGGCGTTCACCTATAGAACTAAAGCCCATTCCCTTTTAAAATACTCATTACCACCTTTCATTTGATACCCATATCGTACAAACATATTCTAGAGTCTTCCCTGGTCCACCTTAATGGCGATATCTCGAAAAGGCGTCCACCGATAGACGTAAGGCCCACTCCCTCTTGAAATGCTCAGTAACACCTTTCATTTGATACCCATATCGTACAAACAAATTCTAGAGTCAGCCCTGGGCCACTTTATGGCGATATCCCTAAATGGCGTCCATCCATAGAACTATGGCCTACTCTCTCTTAAAATACTCTTTAATATCTTCCATTTGATACACATGTCATACAACCACATTGCAGGGTTACCCTAGGTTCATTTTCCTACATGGTGATTTTCCTTATTTTGTCTCCATAGCTCTCAACTGAGTATGAAATGTTCGGTTACACCCGAACTTAGCCTTCCTTACTTGTTTCAACAGTTTTCAGTTTGGATTGAGCCGGCACACAATGTAATCGTTTTACACGCGAGTGGGACTTGTCGCGAATGGACGAAGTAACAAACGGGAAATTATGTTAAGTGAATTTTAACTAACTTTACATCATTTAGTGTGCTATTCTAATTAATAGAAATTCGGATATAAATAAATAAACTAAAAACTAAATTGTGTGCGTGTTTCCATAACTAAGGGAATTTTACAGGCGGTGATAGAAATATGCCGCTGGTGCAGCAATTGATTTATTTTTCCTGTTAAAGTATACAGGCGGTGATATAAGAAATGCCGCCAAAGCAGCAAACGAAACACAGTTTATTTGACCAATCGGGCGGTGATAAAAATATGCCGCCGGTGCAGCATGGGGCTGTAAAACCCAACAATTAAGTGGCCTCCAATGCCACTTTACAAGGGCGTGGGGCTTAGTTCTATAGGTGGACGCCTTTTCGAGATATCGCCATAAAGGTGGACCAGGGGTGACTCTAGCATGTGTTTGTGCGATATGGGAATCAAATTAAAGGTATTAATGAGGGTTTTAAAAGGGAGTGGTGGTAGTTGTATATGTGAAGGCGTTTTCCAGATATCGACCAAAATGTGGAACAGGGTGACCCAGAACATCATCTGTCGGATACAGCTAATTTATTTATATATGTAATACCACGAACAGTATTCCTGCCAAGATTTCAAGGGTTTTTTATTTCGCCCTGCAGAACTTTTTCATTTTCTTCTACTTAATATGGTAGGTGTCACACCCATTTCACAAAGTTGTTTTCTAAAGTTATATTTTACGTCAATAAACCAATCCAATTACCATGTTTCATCCCTTTTTCCGTATTTGGCTTGAATTATGGCATTTTTTTCATTTTTCGTAATTTTCGATATCGAAAAAGTGGGCGTGATCGGATTTCGGCCATTTTTTATACCAATACAAAGTGAGTTCAGATAAGTACGTGAACTGAGTTTAGTAAATATATATCAATTTTTGCTTGCTTTGCTGGGCGTGGCTTCAAACCGATTTCGCCCTTTTTCACAGAAATAAGTTATCGTCCTAGAATCTAAGCCCTTACCAAATTTCACAAGGATTGGTAAATTTTTGTTCGACTTATGGCATTAAAAGTATCCTAGACAAATTAAATGAAAAGAGGCGGAGCCACGCCCATTTTGAAATTTTCTTTTATTTTTGTATTTTGTTGCACCATATAATTACTGGAGTTAAATCTTGATATAATTTACTTATATACTGTAAAGATATTAAATTTTTTGTTAAAATTTGACTTAAAAAAATTTTTTTTTTAAAGTGGTCGTGGTCGTTCTCTGATTTTGCTAATTTTAATTAAGCATACATATAGTAATAGGAGTAACGTTCCTGCCAAATTTCATCATGATATCTCCAACGACTGCGAAATTACAGCTTGCTAAACTTTTAAATGCCACGCCCATTGTCCAAGATTTTACTAATTTTCTATTCTCCATCATAAGTTCAACTCACCTACCAAGTATCGTTCATTTTAAATAGCGATCTGAGATGAGTGCTCAGGAGCCTACATACCAAATTTCATCAAGATACCTCAAAATTTACTCAAGTTATCGTGTTAACGGACGGACGGACATGGCTCAATCAAATTTTTTTTTCGATCCTGATGATTTTGATATATGGAAGCCTATATCTATTTCGATTCCTTTATACCTGTACAACCAACCGTTATCCAATCAAAGCTCTGCTCAACTGAGTATAAAAATCAATAATAGAACGAACAAGTAAGGAAGGCTAATTTCGGGTGTACCCTATGGAGACAAAATAAGGGAAAATCACCATGTAGGAAAATGAACCTAGGGTAACCTTGGAATTTGTTTGTATGACATGTGTATCAAATGGAAGGTATTAAAGAGTATTTTAAGAAGGAGTGGGCCATAGTTCTATAGGTGGACGCCATTTAGGGATATC